>NW_027397133.1:1179152-1223003 GCF_003265705.2 Callorhinus ursinus
CCCCCCCCCCCAACGCCTCCAATCCCCAGGGCCCCGCCCCCCCTTCCAGGGCCCTGCCCATTCTGGCATTACCTCCTGCAGTCGCAGCACCTCCGCCTCCAGCGCCTTGAGGCGCTTCTCATTCTCCCGGTTCTGGGTAAAGATTTCCTCCCGGGAGCTGCGCGACTCTTCCACCTCCCGCCACAGCTCCTTCATCTGGGCCTGGGCGGAATGAAGCAAGTGAGCGGGTGCAGCCTGATCGTGACTCACGGGGAAGCCCCTCCCCTCGCCTCAGCCCTGCGGGGACTTCCCAGCTCCCCGAGAGCAAGCAAAGCCCTGCAGCCCGCCCCAGCCCCTGGCTCTGTGACCTTGGACCAGCCCCTCCCGCTCTCTGGGCTTCGGCTACCTCCAATTTAAAAAAAGTAATACCTTAAAACTAAAATAAGCGTGAAATGGGTGTAGTATCTGGACTCTGCAGTAATAATAATGCTGGCGCACACTTACTGATCATTTACCGTGGGGCCAGGCTCTGTTATACACACGTACTGACTCCCTTCATCCTCACAACTCCAGCTGGTGGGGACTAGTTTCCTCCCCAGTGTAGACACGGAACAACGGAGGCACAGAGAGGCTCAGCAACGAGCCAAGTGTGCTAAATGGCAGAGTCAGCACTTGAACCCAGGCCATCTGGCCCCAGGGTTTCCACTTCTAGTCACTTTGCTATGCGGCCACACCACTGAGTGTGTAAAGAAGTCAGCGTAAGACTTTTCAATGGCGCTTAAAGAAAAATAAAACACAAACTTGATGCCTATCACCATTAAAAAAAACTGTAGAGAAGTCAGTGAGGACAGTACTGGGTTTGGTACTAGCAGGACAATCATCATCGCAGTTATGAATATTATTACTTGCTTGATAATAACAGCTTTTTAGTGCAGGCGCCTTCTCTCAGGGGTGACGTAGTGGGAAATTTTTACTTTTTGGAGAGGGATCTTTCTGTCCTAGCGCTGCCCAATGGGGAGATACTGCAAGGACATGTGTTGTTTTACATTTTCAAGTAGCCCCATTAGAAAGGTAAAAAGAAATGGGTGAAAGTAGTTTGAACAGTGTATTTTTATTTAGCCTGACATATACAAAATGTTATTATTTCCATTTATAATCACTATAAAGGTTATTGAGATATTTTACTTTTTTTTTTTTTTTTGGTCATAAGTCTTCAGAATCCAGCATGTAATTAGGATCTCAGCCCCACCGAACCTTAGATGCCCAACAGCCACATGGGGCTGGTACCCACTGTATCAGACAGTCCAGTTCTATACTTTTTTATTTAAAAAACAATTAAGACTTTACACGGACACATTATTATCACCAAAAAAAAATTTTTTTAAGTAATCGCTACTCCTAACCCGGGGCTCGAACTCATGACCCCAAGATCAAGAGTCGCATGCTCCAGCGACTGAGCCAGCCAGGCAACCCCCCTCCCAATCTTTTTTAAACAACCAGATATAACTTTGATATTAGGGGAGGAACCCTAAGGCATTTACGTTTCAAAAATTAAATAGAATGAAGAAACTGGACTTTAAGCTAAGCATTTTAAGTAAAGGAAATAAAAAATATAAAAAGCGAGTGAACCTTTGGCACATGGATGTTTACAGAGCGGCAGCTCGCGCGGTCGAAGGGGCCGACTGGCAGGGGGCTTAAGCCCCACCCCTACCTGCATCTTGCGGAGCTGCTTCACCGCCTCCTCCTTGCCCTGCGCGGCGGCCGAGTTCCGGGCTCTCAAGTCCTCCAGCTCCGCCTCCAGCTTCTGGCGGGCGGCCACGGCCAGGGCGCGCTGCTTGCGTTCCTCGTCCCGATCCACCTCCGCATCCCTCAGCTGCGGGGAGGCCGGGAGGGGCAGGCTCAGGGGGCGGGAGGCCCAGGCTCCCTCTACATGCTAGTGACCTGGCCTGGCACCCGCCAGCCCCTGTCCGGGCCACCAGCGCCTTTCCTCCTGCGCTCTTGCTTCTCTACACCCCAAACGGATCCCGGATCCTCGTCCCCAAAGCCCAAGGCTCTTACCCTTCCGGAGCCCCCTTTACTCCAGCCTCTGCTCTGCTCGCATGTGTCCCCTCCAGCCCATTTCTGCACAGCTCCAGAGGCTCCTTGTACACTCACGGCTGCCCTGCCCCTCCCATGCTCAGCACCCAGCTCGAGCCGGCGGCAGAGCACCTGAAGTCCCCCCACTGGAGTCATGAAATGGATGTTGCCAACCACAGGGAGAGGGGAATGAGTAAATGAACCAGGGAGGAAGGCTGTGGATGAAGGGGTGTAGAGGCGCTGGTCCTTGAGCGATGGAGGAGCGCTTGGGCAGGCTGGGGGGGGGGGGGGGGGGGGGGGGGGGGCGAGGAAGTTTCTGGAAAGGGGGTAGCTGGGCGGATGGAGGAGAGGCTGGATTAAAGCGTTGGTTCGTGGAGAGGTTGTGTGTGGGTGGGGGGCTGTGTGGGTACCCAGGTAGATGCTGGGTGAATGGTCTGGTGATGATGTCCGATAGGGTATGTCAGTCTGTCAATGGGACATGCCCGCGGATTCACGGGTGATGCTGGGTGAATGGGCTGGGGAGCAGGAGGGCCCTGCGAAGCAACACTGAGCAGCAGGTAGGTGAGTGAGACTTTCTTGGCCCCTCTTTTTAGCGTGAAGGCAGCAGAGCCCTCCCAGCCGGATGGGCGCCCTCCGGCCTCCAGCCCGGTCTGCCGGTACCTGCTTGGCCAGCTGCCTCCGCCTCTCCTCGCCAGCCTCATCTCGGCTCTGCAGGTCACGCTCGTGCTGTGCCTTGAGAGCCTGCAGGGTCACTTCCAAGCGCAGCTTGGCGTCCTCGGCTGCCGTCAGCTCGTCCTCCAGCTCCGTCACCTGCGCTTGCAGGTCGCTGGCTATCTGTTCTGCCGCCCGGCGGGATCGCTCCTGCTCATGCGCCTGGAGGGGAGGCGAGGGTGAGCCCTGGGCTCCTGGGGCACAGGGAGGGGGAGGCCAGGATCCTAGATCTATCCTAGGACAGTGTGAGGGAAGCTTTGATGGCCAAGGTGATGTGCACATTCTGGTTTGCTCATTCATTCACCATCTCCCCGGCAGCTAGTTACTGGGTGTCTCATTCTGCATCACCCTAAAACATTTCATTAATAACCTCTGCGTGCAAGTTCTGTTATCCAAAGCCCTTGAGATCCAGTGTTTGTTACGCCAGCTCTCATTCACGGTGGATTATTTCCTTGTGGGTTTTGAGATTTTTGCATCGTGAGCTCACTTCACTAAGGGGCTTCAGGTTTGGGAACATCCTGTGTGGACATGCGTTGAAGGGATGTTGCCCCAGACTCGAGTGTTGATTTGTGCTGGACGCCCCCACCAGATTAGGGCCATCCCACTCTCTCCTGCGATTTTTTTTTCTCAGCCCTTCCAGGGAGGTGTAAATTAAATCCCAAACACCCTGTGAAGGCAGATCTGGGCTTATAAATTTTGAGGCACCCTCTCCCCCATCATGCCTCTCCTTTAACTGTCACCTTCTAAAAAAGTGTTCCTTGGCCTGTCGGGGCCTCTCTGTTACCCATGCCGCTGGCCCTGAGCCCCTCCCCAACCCAGCCTTAGTCACAATGGTTATTTAACATGAGCTTATGTGTCTTTTTATGCAACGCCCGCCCCCACAGTGCACTGTGAGTTCCACAGGGGCAGAGGGACCCTATCTACCTGTCACTACTGCCCAAAGAACCTCATGGAAATTCTCATCAGGGACAGGGTCTACTTTCTGCCCTCAGAAGAGGCCAACAGGTTTCCCCTCCTATTTGGCACCTGCCAATCAGTTTTATTTGCTGGAAGGAATTCAACTTTCTCCCATCAACATCCTATTTCCCACAAAGTAGGCCTTTGGAGTCACCATGTATAACTTGGCCGTTTTCCCAAAGGAGAGACCTTAGTAGTCTGAGTATGAGCTGGATTTTGGCTCTAGAGCGCCTGGGGCTGTGGGCCAAGGTACGTCACGGGGCTTAGGGGGTTCTCTCCAGGCTTGGCTAAATGCTCCATCAGATCTACACTGGAGCGTGTGGAAAAGATAAAGTCCTTCTCCATTGTACCCATGGGAGTACGCTGTTGGCAATAGGGAAGGACATCCGGAGAGTGTCTGCCCAGGGCCTCCCTGAACCACGTCTTCTGTCAGTGCCTCCCCTCACCAGTCAGGGGGGCTGGTGTCCCTGGGCCTGTCCTTGCTGCTGCTCCATAAGTATATTTGTTGGACAAACTAAGGAAGGATGGAACGGAGGGTATGATGGACCTTCCAGAAGGGCTGGGATGCTGGCTGGGTGAGTGGGGACTGGGGACAGGCCTAGGGGACTCCTCACTGGCCCTGCGGAGAGCCTGTATGTGCTAGGTAGGTTTGGGGGTGGCAAGGTGGGATGTCTTCACACTGGGTATGTGGTGTGTGTGAGGGGATGCACGTGTGTGTATGGTGTGAGGGGATGTGTGTGTGTGTGCAGGGTGTGTGTGCGGATATGTGTGTGTGTGGTGTGTATAGTGTGTGTGAAGGGATGTATGTGTGTGTGCGGTGTGTGAGGGGATGTGTATGTGTGCAGTGTGCGTGTGGTGTGTGAAGGGATATATGTGTATGTGGTGTGTGCAAGGGGATGTATGTGTGTGGTGTGTGTGTGGTGTGTGTGAGGGGATATGTGTGTGAGGGGATATGTGTGTGTGTGTGCGGTGTGTGTCTATGTGTGGTGTGCAGTGTGTGCGGTGTGTGCATGTGCACATAGTCATGTTTGGGGTGTGGTTCTCAGGCTGTATGTTGCGGTAAATTCTCTTCACCTGCTCTGACTATTCATACACACATACGATGAGTGGTTCTCATGCTCTGTGTACATATGAATGGGTGTGTTCTCTGGAAGATTCTCCTGTTCTGTGTATCTGTATGTGAACATGCATGTTGATGAACGGTTTTCCTTACTTCCTGCATGTGTAAATACATGTGTTTGGTGGAAGATTCTCCTCACACTCTGTGTATGTTATGGCAGCACGTAGGCCTGGTCAGCAGCTCTCCCCCCATTCTGTGCTGGGCATGAACATGTAACTTTGGTGGCTGATGCTCTTCATGTTCCATGCACGAGAGCACGCACGTGTGTATGTGCCGCCCAACATCAGGTGTGCATGCAGTGGCCCGCATGTGCGTCTTGGGGTGTGGGGGCCCCTGCTCACGGTCTTGCCGGCATCATCCTTGCTGCTCAGCAGGGCTTCCATCTCTGCCCGCAGGGCCCGGTTCTGCCGCTCTAGCTCCTCACGTGCTTCCTGCTCCTCCTCCAGCGCCCGAGTCAGTGACAGGGCCCGAGCCTCGCGCTCCCGGCCCTCCGCCTCGACCCGCTCACGTTCCTCCACCGCCCGCAGTACAGCTGCCTTCTCCTCTGCCAGGAGCTTCCGGGTTGAGGGAGATGGGGTGGGGGAAACAGATTAGCTGAAAGGAGTGTACAAGTGGATGGGAAAGAGGGAGCAGCCAGGGACAGAGAGAGAGAGGGAGACAAAGGCAAAGACACAAGAGGGAGGTAGAAGAATTAAAGTTGCAACTGTGTCCCAGACCAGCCCAACTCCTGAGTGGATCAAACTGATGAGCCCCTCACTCTAGAAACCCAAAAGAGGAAAGGTTATTTCTTCCTCCTGGGGTAGTGGTAAAAAAACATGTACATAATTTTTAAAAATGTACTTCAACCTTTGCTGTTTTTTAAGACACAGAAATTAGCAATAATAAAACTTTCAAGACCTGCCAAGAGGGAAGAGAACGGGGCTCATGGTCAAGAGAAAAACCAGTCCATGGAAACAGACCAACAGATGACCTCCACACTGGGATCATCACACAAGGACTTTAACAATGACTAGTAAACTTCAGAACCAGATGGATACAGTGGGTGAAGACCCAAGGTTATTGCAGGAGGGATTTGAAACTAAAACAGAACCAATTAGAGAGGCCAGGACTGAAAAGCATGATATCTGAAATCAAAAAGTCATTGGAGGAAACCGAAAGCAGACTTGACACATCAGAAGAACCAGTAAACCCGAAAGCAGGTTGATAGACATGATCTAAATAGAGAGGGAGAAAAAAAAAAAAGGAAAAGAAAAAGACTAAAAAAATTAACAGAGCTATAACAACATGCAAGGCAGTATCAAGCAGTCAAACACACAGGTATCTGGAGTCCCACAGGAAAGGGGGAAAAAAAGGAAAGGAAGATATGAAACTGTCTTCATTCATAGAAAACAGGGTCACTAATGTAGAAAATCCAATGAAATCTATAAAAAAATCTGCTAACACTAAGTGAGTTTAGCTAATAAATTGTAGGATACAAGATCAATACATAAAAACCGATTGTATTTCTATATACTGGCAATCAGAAACTGAAATAAAAACCAGAACCACTTAATTTAAGCAATCCCTGTACCCAGTGCGGGGCTCGAACTCATGATCCAGGGATCAAGAGTTGCATGCTCTTCTGACTAAGCCAGCCAGGCGCCAAAACCAGAACCACTTAAAACAGCTTCGACGATATGAAATGGTTGGAAATAAATCTGATGAAAGATGTACACTGAAAAGTACAAAAAGGGGGCGCCTGGACGGCTTGGTTGGTTAAGTGTCTGCCTTCAGCTCAGGGCATGATCCCGGGGTCCTGGGATCCAGCGCCGAGTCGGGCTCTCTGCTCAGCGGGAAGCCTGCTTCTCTCCCTCTCCCTCTGCCTGCCGCTCCCCCTGCTTGTGATCTCTCCCCCCTCTCTCTGTCAAATAAATAAATAAATGAATAATTTTTAAAAAGTACAAAAAGTAAAGGAGATCTAAATAAATGGGCACATGTACCACGTCCCTAGGCGAGAAAACTCAGTATTATTAGGATATCAGTTCTTCCCAGATTAATCTGTAGATTTAACACACTCCCAGATCAAGAGGATTTTCTTTCTGTGTGTGGAAACTGACAAACAGATTCTAAAATACATGCGGAAATGCGAAGGACCTGAAAGAAGCAAAACAACTTTGAAAAAGAAGAAAAGATTGGACAACTGGTGCTACCTGATTTTTAATATCAATGCAAGAATGAGTCAGTAAAGAAAGTCTTTTCAGCAGTATTTGCACAATTCAACAGCCATGTATAAAAAATCAATTTGGAGCCATGAGAGCACAATATAAACAAATTAACCCAAACTGGATCACAGACCTAAATATAAAACTGCAAAGTAGAAAACTTCTGGAAAAAAAATATAGGAAATCTCTGTGACCTTGGGTTAGACAAAGTCTCCTCAGACACAACACTAAAAAGCACAGCCCACCAAGTGACAAATTAATAAACAGGACTTCATCAAAATTCAAACCTCCTGCTCTTTGAAAGACTCTATGAAGAGCAAAAAGTCAAGCTGCAGACTGGATGAAAATAGATGCAAAGCAATATATCTGGTAAAGAACTTGTATTCACCATATATAAAGAACTTTCACAATTCAATAATAAAAGAAACAACCCCCACCCCCAAAACAAAACAAAAAAAAGGAAACAACCCAATTTTTAAAAAATGGGCAGAAAATTTGAACAGATACTTCACCAAAGAGGTATACAGAGCAAATAAGCACATGAAAGATGCTCGATGTCACTGCTCATTAGGGAAATGTGAAGTCAAACCACCACATCCTATTAGAAAGACTAAGGTTTTATTCATAATAGCCCCAAACTAGAAACCACTCAAATGTTCATCAACAAGTTAATGGTTTTCAAAATGTGTTCTATCGATACAGGAATAATACTCAGCAATAAAAAAAAAGGAATAAATAATTACTAAAAAAATTTTTGTTTTATTAAGTTATCTCTATGTCCAACGTTGGGCTCGAACTCACGACCCCAAAATCAAGAGTCACATGCTCGACCAATGGAGCCAGGCAGGTGCCCTGAGGAATGAATTATTAATCCATGCAAAAACATGAATGAATCTCAAAATAATTCTGAGTGAAAGAAGCCAATCAAAAAAAATTTATATGAGAAAAATTTATATAAAATTCTAAGAGAAACAAAGAGAGCCTTGATAATCGATGGTACAGTAGTAAGCGGTCAAACATACATGTGTTTGGAGTCTGAAAAGAAGAGGAAAGAGAGAATGGAGCAGAAAAGATATTTAAAGAAATAATGGCCAAAAATTCCACATTTGATCAAAAACATGAACCACAGCTGTGGGATAAATACAAAAGCCCACAGCTGCATATATCACAAACTGCTAAAAACCAAAGATAAAGAGAAAAAATTTAAACCAGACAGGAAAACATAGATCCCCTACAAAGACACAGGATTTGAATGATTGCTAACTTTTCATCTGAAACAATGGAGGCCACAGAAAATGGAATGACCTCTTCAAAGCGCTTAAAGCATAAACTGTTTGCCTAGAATTCAAGAGCCAATGATATATCCTTCAAAAATGAAGACAAAATAATGACTCTCCCATTTTCTAGATGAAGAAAATAAGGCACAGAGAGGTTGGGCAATTCATCCAAGCCATACAGCCAGAAGGGGCCAAGCTGGGATGTGAACCTCAGGATTGCCTGATCTTAATGCTGTAGGGTCCTATGATTTCTATTTCATCCTCAGATTGCCAGATGCTTAAGATTATCCCCATTTCCCAGATAGGCAAACTGAGGCTAAAATGGGAAAAGCAGATTGCCTGAGGTACACAGTGAGTCAGCAGGAGGAGCAAGATGTGTTATTTCATTTATTCCTCATCAGTACACTCTGGTGCACCTTCAGGATATCTTGTGGAGTAAGAGTAGGTACGACCAGGACACCTGGGTGGTTCAGTCAGTTAAGCCTCCGACTCTTGCTTTTGGCTCAGGTCACAATCTCAGGGTCGAGGGATCAAGCCCTGCGTCAGGCTCTGTGCTGAGCGTGGAGCCTGAGGTTCTCTCTCTCCCTCTCCCTCTCCCTCTGCCGCTCCCCCTTCTCACACATGAATACCCCGCCCAGTGGGTACTACCAATAATTATTTTGGGACAAGAGACATAAACCAGGATGGATGCGGGGCCTATTTGACAGAGGCTTAGAGGGAAGAAGCATCTTGACCGATGGTCCCCCCAAGTTCACAGCTGAGCCTCAGAAGCGCAACAGAGCACCCGCACTTCCCACCTGGGAACCTGAGGCGCCCCACCTGGTCGAACTTGCGCTGCTTCTTCTCCAGCGTGCTCACGAGCTGCCGCTGCTGCTCCAGGTCCATGATGGCATCGTCCAACTCCTGCCCCAGCTGCCGGCGGCCCCGCTCCAGCCGCTCCACCGCCTCGGTCTTTTCTGCCAGGCGCTGGGCCAGGGCCTCGGCCTCGCGGGCTGCCCGGCGCCGCGCCTCCTCCCCAGCTTCTAGTGCCCCCGCCTCCTCCTCCTGGCGCCTCCGCCACTCTGACAGCTGGGGAGTGGGGTGGGAGGAGAGGGTGGGTGGCAGTCATGGCTGCGACCAAGGCGTGACCTGGTAGTGCCCCACTTCCCAGGGGAGGAGACTGAGGCTGGAGGAGGAAGTGACTTGCTGCACTGGGTTCTTCTGCCTTGGAGTAGGGTTGAGGTTGGGAGTTGTGTGAACCTCAGCTTCTCCAGGAGATGAAAATTACTCCCACGGGGACCCAGAAGATGAATCAGACCTGGACTCCACCCTGGGGAACCTCCCTTGATGGGGGGGGAGACTGAGCATCACGGCCAGGAGGGTGGAGGCTAAGGTAGGAGAAGCATGGGAGCCGTGGGTGCCCACAGGAGGAATTTAGAATCTGTTTAGAACATTCAAGAGAGACTTCCTGGAGGAGCGGGCATTCGAGATGGATCCTGAAGTATGCATAGGAGTCGGCCAGTTGAATAAGGATATTTACAGGCGTGCATTCAGGACTCATTCGTTCAACAAGCATTTCTCCAGGCCTCCTATATGTTAGGCTCTATGTTGGCCTGTGCTGAAGACAAAGATCTAACTCTGAGAGGGTCCCGCTTTCAAGGAGCTCCCATTCTGGTGGGGGGACCCAAGGGCAGAGACAGTTCCAGCCCAAGGTGACTGGAATGGGGATGAGGAGAAAAAAGGGTGTGGGAGCTCAGAGTGGGGCGGTGAGGGATCTCCCACAACAGGAGAGGCTGATATTGAGTCCTGAAGAATGAAAAGGGTTTCTCGTATGAAGTGGAAAAGGAGGTGAGAAATAACACAGCTAAAGACATGGAAGGGCCAGCAAAGGCAGGGCTGAGAGGCACAGGCTCTATCCTGGGGGCACGGGGAGCCAGGGAGAGCGGTGAGCAGGAGAGGAGCAGAGGCAGCTCTGTGGTAGAAAGACCGCCTGGAGGATGAGCTGGAAGGGGAGAAACTGGAGGCAGGGAGGTCTGAAGGGAGGCTGAGACGAGGATCCAGGCGACAGAGGATGAGGCCTGAGCAGGTCTAGGTCTGTGTAGATGCAGAGCAGGGGGGAAAGAGAATCGGGGGAGGAGGGGTGGGCTCTGCACTGACAGGCTGTGGGCTGAGGGAGAGTCAGAGATGAGAATGGGGGTCTCCTGGGTGTCTGGCCTAGGACCAGGTGGGCAGTGGGGCCATCCCTGAGCTGGAGAACCCAGGAGGAGCGGGTTGGGACCGGAGGCCCCTCGAGGTCGCCCTCCGGGGCTGCTCACCTGGGCCTGGGCAGTCTGCAGCTCGCGGCCTGCCCGCTCCCTGGCGGCCCCCTCCTCCTCCAGCTGCTCCCGCAGCCCGGCCACCTCAGCCTCCAGGGCTCGCGCCCTTGACCCCAAGGCCAGCTTCGCCCTGTTCTCCTCCTGCAGCATCTCCTGCAGATGATGGGGAAAACGGAAGTCAGGTGAGGGCAGAGGGTGGGGAGGCACGGGGAGCGGGGTGGGGAGGGGGGCTGGCCTCACCTGGGCGTCGTGTAGCTGGGCCTCCGAGCTGCTCAGCTCCTTGCTCAGCCGAATGGCTCTGGACTCGGCCTCACTCAGGGCCCCAGACACGTTCTCCAGTTCGGCCTGCGGGGAAGGGGCACCTTCCAATGGCGGCTTCCACCCGGTTGACCCCAGCCGCTCCTCCCCCTCAAATCCCCGCTACACTGGGCTGGTGATGATGATGTCAAGTGGGGTAGCTGCTGGGGAAACCAGCCTGGTGGTTCCTCAAACAGTTAAACGCAGAGATTCCATAAGGCCCTCACTCTCCAAGGGAAGGAAGCCTACTGGTTTCACACACCAACAGTGCTACTCCCAGTTTACATAAAGGGAAGCTGAGGCACAAAAAGGTTACAAAATTTGCCCAAGATGACACAGCTACCTGAGGTAAGACTGAGCCAGGCAGTCTGGCTCTACAGCTGTGTTGTCCAAAATAGTAGCCACCAGCCATACGTGGCTACATAAATTTAAAAACTAAAATTAAATAAAAGTAAAAATCCATCTCCTCAGCTTTGCTCCCTACATTTTGAGTGTTCAGTGGCCAAGTGGATCTGATCGTGCAAATACAGAACATTTCCATCACTAAAGAAACTTCTAGTGCTGCCTGGAACTCTTGCTATCAGCCACCAAACTCTACTTCTGGTGTCACTCTTATGTGTGTGATATGTAAAACATTTAGTACAGTGACCACTAGGTAGCGTGATTCCACTTGGGGCAGATCCTGGCTGCCCCCACAAATCCACTCTTCCCTGGTCCCACTATGACAGTCTAGTCACTAGGCCTGTGGCTAGTGAAACTACATTTCCCAGCCTCCCTTGCAGCTAGCTGTGGTCACGTGATTATGTGACGGCCCATGGAATATAAGCAAAGGGATGTATGCACATTTTGTCACTCCCTCTCTTTTTCTTCCTAAACAGAAGCACGGATGTGCCCATAATCCAGATTTGATTCTGAAGATGAGGGCAATGCTCTCAGGGACAGTGGCATGACAAGACCAAGGAACCCGGATCTTAAGTGACCTTGTGGAGCACAGTATCCTGCCGGCCTCCACTGCTTACCCTGAGTCTTTCTCGGGAGGGAAAGACACACGTCTTTTACTTAAGCTGATGGATTCTGGGGTGCCTTTGTTATATAGTAGTTTAGCTTTTACCCTAATACAGCATTTTAATCTGGAAACGAACTGTAATGGTGTTTTCCCCTGGAGGAATTGGACAACTAAAAATCATTCCTCCTGGGGCCCTTGGCTGACCTAGCTGGTTGAGCATTCGACTCGATCTCGGGTTTGTGAGTTCGAGCCCTGCACTGGGTGTAGAGATTACTTAAAAATAAATTATTTTTTAAAATTATTTTTTAAAAAGTCATGTTTTCCTTCATTTTTTACTGCTTCTTTGTATTCTTAGTAACGCATAAGTATCAGCCATTTAAAGAAACACAATAAAATTAAAATGTAAAAGTCCACATTTCTTTTAACCGTCACAGTATGATATCATCCCCACACAGTTCCATGTGTCCAAACGGGGCTTTTCTCATCAGAATACAGATTATTTAAGGCTCCTCAGAGGGTGAGGGGTCATGGTAGGGTTAAGAGCTATAGCGTCAGGCATGCCTGGGTTCGAGTTTTGGCTCTGAGGGATCTTAGATGATCAGCCTCACCTCCCTGGGCCTCGGTTTCCTCAGATGTGAAAGGGGAACAATATTAGGAGAGTCAGGAAGATTTAATGAAATACATAGGATAGTTGATATAAAGTAATTGCTCACCGAATCCCAGCTATTCGTGTGTGATCATGCTGGAAGAGTTTGAAAGGACCACAGGGCTGCTGTGGACCAAAGAGAAGCCCACACAGGGTCCCTGCCCTGGCCGCCCCACTCACCTGGACTCGCTGAAGCTTCTCGGTAGCCTCCGCTCGAGCCCGCTCCCCGTCACCAGCCCGGCCCTGCACCTCCTGCAGCTGGGACTCCAGGCGGCGTCTCCGCTGCTCGCCCTCATGACGTGAGGCCTGCAGGCTGCTCAGCTCCGACCGCAGCTCAGACACTTCGGTCTCCAGGGCCAACCGGGTCTTCTCCCAGGTACCTTTGCTCTGGCAAGGGAGAGAGACAAGTAAAGATTTATGCCTCCTCCCTCAACCGGACTGGGCACCCTCCTGCCTCAGGGCCTTGGCACTGGCTATTCCCTCTGCCAGCCCTCCAGGGTCCCCCACTCCTGTCCCAACCCACCCTCCGGGCCTGTTCCAGCTGCTCCGTCAGCTCGCCCAGAGCCTGGCCGTGGCGCTGCCTCAGCTCCTGCACTGCTACTTCGTGAACACGCGTCTCCTCTTCCAGAGCCTTCTTCAACTCTGTCACCTCCTGTTCCCTCTTGGACCTTTTGTGGAGGGAACATGATTTCAGAAGAGAGAAAGGCAGGGACTTTGAGGAAGTGCCTCATTTTATTGTTTCCCTTCAAGAATGAGGACCTCACTCTACATTCCCTGAGGGATCTGGGTGGTAACCGAGGGAGGAGTGTGGCTTTAAGGGTGAGCTCCTACTCATCTTTCAAAACCCTATTCAAAAGGCCCTTTCTCAAGGATGTCTTCCTGGACTCCCTCCATAGACGTGGTTTAGGGGCTCATTCTTATCATCCACAACGCCCTGTGCTGCTCCCTTAGAGCAAACTTTATTCTGGATTGGGTCCCTTTGCCTGAATCTGCCTCCCCCACACTGGGAGTCCCTGAGGGAAACGCCTGGCTCTGACTCATCTCTGTCCCCAACCTGGCCGAGGTGCAGAGCCAACACTCAATAAACAACTGGTGAACGGCTAAACCTCTGTGTCAATGGAGGGCTCACACCAAAGTGCTTCTCCTCTCCCCGCACCCTGCCCTGCCCGTGCCCAGGCATTGCCAGCTGCCTCACCGGAGCTCCTGCTGCGCGTTGGTGGAGTCTAGCGTGTCCTCCAGCTCGCTCCGTAGCGCTTCCAGCTCCTCGCCCAGGTCCCTGCGCTGCTTCTCTGCCTTGGCCCTGGCTGCCCGCTCGGCCTCCAGGTCCTCCTGGGCCTCAGCCAGTCCTGCTTGCGCCTCCCGCAGGGATTTCAGCAGCAGGACCCGGGCACTGCCCTCCTCCTCCACCCTGGGGGTGGACAAGGACCATGGAGTGGGTACAGGGGCCGGCAAAGGGCAGGGATGATTTTGGGGGGGGGGGCAGGTGGATTTGGGGGTGGTCCATCCCAGGCTGAAATCCTAGCTCTGCCCTTGGGCGCGTGCCTCAGTACTCAGAGCCTCAGTTTCCTTAGCTGTAAAATGGGCATGACAGCAAGAGTAATCACAGGGACACTTACTGAGCCCCTGCCACAAGGGACCCTTTACTTTATCATCTCATTTAATGATCACACCAAATGAGAAAACTGATGTACAGAGTGGGAAAGTCCTTGCCCAGGTCACAAGGTCAGCGAGTGGAAGAGCTGACCCCAGCATCTGATCAGCCTCATGGCCCCGATGATACACAGCCTCTTGCAAAGAGAAGCTGAATTGAGGGGCAGCAGTGGCTGGGAGTTAAATTGCTCATGGAGCCACGCAGACCGGGGTTTGGATCCCCTGCTCTCCAGAGCCGAGCAGGGAGCGTGGGGCGGGGCTTGATCCCAGGATCCTGGAATCATGACCTGAGGCGAAGGCAGACGCTTAATGGACTGAGCCACCCAGGCGTCCTTTAAAGAATACTTTCATACTTCATCCCCACACTAACCTTAGGAGTAGCTTCAAAAGCACGCCCCTTTCACAAATGAAGAAACAGGCTAGGGAGGCGGGATGCCACGTGGGTGAGGTCGGGTGGCGGGAAAAGGGGCGGGGGCGGGGCTTGAACCCAGAAGTCAGATGAGGGCGCAGGTTCTTAACCACACACACACCCCACGCACCACTGATTATAAGACACACATTTTTCCACATTTTAACATCTAAGTTGAGCTGCGCCTATAATCAAGGGCTCTCGGACGGGGGGAAAAGACATTCGCAACACCGAGCGCACACAGTAGGTGCTCCATAATTTCGACCGGCTGTAATCATAATGATAGGATTCCTTTCATGACTGGAGCGCTTATGAAATCACAGCTGATCCCCTATTCTGACCGCGGAACTGGGCAAGTTACTAGACACGCGGGGCCTCCTTTCACACTTCCCTTAACCCGGCGGGCTTGGAACTCTCGCCAGGTCCAGGTTACAGAAGGGGCCACTGAGGCTCCGCGGGGCTGAGGCGCACGCGCGCCGGTGGAGTCTCCCCGCGGCGCCCCTCCCGCGGGCAGGCCATGCACTGTGTGTGGGTGGCTGGCCCCCTGCCCCGCGCACCTGGCCAGGGCCGCCTGCAGCTCCTCCTCCTTGCGGCCCAGCTGGGTGCGCAGCTCCTCCCCGCGCTGCTGCTGCTCCGCCATCTGCTCCTGCAGCTCCGAGCTCTCCCCGTCCAGCCGCCGCTTCAGCTTCTCCAGCTCCTGGCGGCCCTTCTCCTCCTTCCGGAGGCGGTCTGGAGGCGGAAGTGGGGGACATGCAGAAGGGCGCCAGACCCCACGCCCAGCAGCTCGCCGACACCCGCGGCCGCGGCCCCGCCCCCGGCACTGGCCAGGGCGGGGGTGGCGGCAAAGCTGTGGCTCACCATCTCCTGTGCTCCCCCTTTCCAGCTTCCCCGACCCTGGGCCCGACCCCCAGGTGCTGTCCTCTCCTCCTCACCCCCAAGTGACAGCCCTGCTCCCGCTCAGTGACTGTCTCTGTCCTGTCCTCTCCTCTCCTGTCTCCACAGCCTTCTCCTGCGCTCTCTCCCTCCTGATTTTGAGTCAATAGCAAGGGACAGTGACGACAATGTGTCTGAAACAGTCAGTGGGACAGTCAGGGAGAGTGACCCAAGACACGGAGGAGAGAATTGCATTTAGAGTGACAGAAACAACCTAAGAGCTGGGAGGACACTCAATCTGCCCTGAGCCTTCTCTCCTGCCCCCATTTAGCAGATAGAACCACTGAGGCTCCACAGCACGCGACGTTCACCCAACGTCCCCCCTCCCCCACCGCCGCCAAGCATGCGCAGTGCGGCTTCCCACTGGGGGCGGCGCTCACCCTCCATGTCCACAATCGTGGCCTCGTATTTGAGTCGAAGCTTATTGAGGCTCTTGACCTTCTCCTCCTCCTCGGCCGCCTGTGACGAGAACTCGGCCAGACGCTCCTCCAGCAGCTTCCGCTCCTGAGGGTGGTGGGAGGTGGGGGCGGTCAGAACAGCCCCGTCTCAACGTTGGCTCATCTCTGGTGCCTTCTCATCTGCATTTCTGCTCAGCTCCACCCTTCCCTGAGCCTCCTGCTCCGGATCCCAACCTTCCTTCCCCATTCTCTTGGGTCTGCAGACGTCCCACCCTGACGAGTACAAACGTCGTAACTACAGGCTAGACTCCCATTATTCGAAGAACCCCACCAATCACTAACACACCATCCCACTCATGGGTGCTGAAGTTCATTCCAAATCATGTGCGACTATAAACAACACTGCAGTGAACATCCTTGTCCATCCGCTGCATTCACGTGAGTTCTGGATCCCTACCACCCAAAGTATGGGTTTGCGGACCAGCAGCAGCATCAAATGGGAGCTTTTTTAGAAATGCTGCATCTCAGCATTTCCACCCCAGACCCGCTGAATCAGAACCTGCTTTTTAACAAGCTCTCCATATGATTCTTGGGCACATTAGCATTTGAGAAGCACTGGCCTGGAGCAGTACTTTTCAAACTGTGAGTGGTTCTGGAAACCAATGTAGTGTGTTGGCACTACCCTTAGAAGGAAAGAAATAGAACAGCGTAGAATGGAATAGCCATTGTACCAGAAGGAACGTTCCAGAAAACTCCTGTGCATCCTTGACCTCTCAACTCAGGTATCATTGCCTCAGATAAGCCTTCCCTGACTACCCCGAGGACAGGTGAGGCACCCATCACCCCCCACAGTCTTTTTTACAGAGAGACACAGCGAGAGAGAGAGAACACAAGTAGGGGGAGTGTGAGAGGGAGAAGGTTTCCCGCGGAGCAGGGAGCCCCATGCAGGGTTCGATCCCAGGACATTGAGATCATGACCCGAGCTGAAGGCAGCCACTTAACTGACTGAGCCACCCAGGTGCCCCCCTCCATAGTCTTCTATTCTTTTCTGACAGTTTAAAATTAAGTCACAATTTGTGGTTATGTTTATTTTCTGTGGTGTCTCATCTAGCATCCCTTTCCGCCAGCCCCCTGTGAGGACATAAATGGTTGTCTAGGTTAGTTCAATGCCATATCCCCTGTGCCTAGCCCAGTCCTAGCTGGGGCAGGTAAAAGATGGTGGTGGGTTCTTTGCCATGGCCCCAACCAGGGATGGAGCCCCACCCCCTGAATCTGGGCTGAGCCTATGACTGCTTTAAGCTCAGTGGTCTGCAAACCACAGTGTGCAGGCCAAATCTGGCCCACTATCTGTTTTTATAAGTAAAATTTTATTGGGACACAGTCACACTCATTCGATCATGTACCACCGGTGGCTGCTTTCATGCTATGTCGGCAGAACCGAGCGCTTGTGACGGAAGCACAGAGACCTGCAAAGCGTGAAATATTTGCTATCTCATCTTTTACAAAAGATGTTTGCCAATCCCTGACCTATAGAACTGGGCACAAGTGATGCCGTGTCAGTTTCAGGCTTAATACTTTAAGGGGCCTGGATGCTTCCGCTTCCCCTTCTCAGAGCCCGGAGCTGCCACGTAAGAAACCCACGCTCTCCTGTGGGGACAGAAGCCACACGAAGGAGCACCAAGACGGCAGACATCCACACCTGGCCCCCACGCCACAGCGACTGCCTCCGAGAGCCACGGAGCAGCTGTGCGATGGGGCCCCAGCTGACCCACAGAAGGATGGGATATAATGAGATGGTGGTGGTCTCCAGCCACGTGGCTTTGGGTGTTATGATCTACCAGCGATGGGTAATGACACACAGTAGCTGCTCAATAAATACCTGCTCCGGTGAAGGTGTGACAAAGAGAAAGTGAAGGGAAGAGCAAAGGTCGAAGGGAGACACAGCTGGGACTGAGAGCCCGAGACCCCTAGGAGTGGCGCTAGCTGGGGGAGATGCTGAGAGAGACCCACCGCCCCACCCCACCCCCGCCATGCACCACAGCTCCCTGCCCCTGGGGGCCTACAGGCCACCGACCTTGCTCAGCTTGGCATTCTGATCTTCTAGGAGTAGCAGGTCTTCCTCAAATTTCTTCAGCTTCGCCTCTGTGGTCACCTTCTCCAGCTGCAGCTTCTGCCGCGCCCCCTCCTCGGCCTCAAGGTGGCTCTCCAGCTCCTGGAGAGGGGAGGGGCAAGGGATGAGGACCCCGGGTCTGGGGGCCATCATGTGATGGGAAGGATGGGGTGGAGGGGACGTTCCCAAACCCCCGAGGGCTTGTGGCTCAGACAGGTCCATGCTCTGGGCAAGGCTGGGAAGGAGCAACACTTTACTGGCCTTCCCGTTTCATTCATTACCCCTGAGCCTTCCCTGAGGGCCCCGTGTGTGCCAAGCACTGTTCCAGGCACCTAAAATAGATACACATCTTTGTCCTTACGGAAATGACATTCTTGTGTGTGCGGGAAGATTATAAACAAAAAATATAATAAACACATCATATAGACAGGCACTGTCCACTGTGGCAACACGTGGTGTGAGACTGTAAATTAAGATTCGATATTGGGTGACAGCGTGGAAGGATGTCAAGGGCGTTGTGCTAGGTGAGATAAGTCAGAGAAAGACAAACCGCGGCTGATCTCACTTATGTGTGGAATCTAAAAAATACCAAAAACAAAACACTGAGCTCATAGGTACAGAGAAGAGATGAGTGGTTGCCGGGGGGCAAGGGAGGGTCAGTTAAGTGGGTGAAGGGGGTCAACAGATACACACTTCTAGTTACAAAATAAATAAATCCCGGAGAGGTAATGGACAGCATGACTGTAGTTCATAACGCTGTACTGTATATTTGAGAGTTGCTGAGAGAGTAGATCTTAAAAGTTCTCATCGCTAGAATATTTGTTCTTGTTACTATGTAAGATTATGGATATTAACTAGACTTACTGTGGAGATCACTTCCTGATATATACAAATATTAAATCTCTATGCTATATACCTGCACTAATGTTAGCTGTCAATAATACCTCAAAAAAAATTTTTTTTTAAATTTTAAGTAGGCTTCACAGCATGGAACCCGACACAGGGCCCGAACTCACGATCCTAAGATCAAGACCTGAGCTGAGGTCAAGAGTCAGATGCCCGACCAACTGAGTCACCCAGGTGCCCCAATAATACCTCAATTAAAAAAAAAAAGGATTCAGGATTAGGTGCTGACTTGCTATCTGGTATTGGGAGGACCTATAACAGCCTACCCACACATCTTCCTCCTACCTGCTCTGCTCCCACGGATAAGGTCCACTGGTCAAGTAACACTACACATCACGGGGACCAGGCACAGGGCCAGCTTCTGCCTACATAGTGGACTTCAGTTGCCTGCCAGCCCTGAAATTATTCAAACTAACCGATCACATCTCCCTGTAGGAACCAGGGGTCACCTCATCCTTTTGTTACTCCAAAGCCTGTCTCCCACGCTGTGATCTGTTCATTTTATTCCTGAGTGCAACCCCTGTGTGGCTCTCTGTGGCATGGTGTCAGGCCATCTCTGTAACTCTAGGGCAGGATCCCTCCCCCACATACAGGACGAAGAGGAGGTGATTAAAACACTTACTGAGCTCCTGAAATGTGGTCAGTATGACTGAGGAACTGAATTTTCAAACTTATTTAAGTTTACTTATTTTAAATTTAAGACCAGACGCTCACTTAATCCCTGGAAATGTTTAAAGTATGTTTGGCATAAGTTGGGTACTTCAATCTACTTTTTTCAAGTGAAGAGGTCATAACACATAAATGCAGATGAATACTGCCAATGAAAGTTTAGCATCTGAATGAAGATGTAAAGCACACAGTGGATTTTGAAGGGGAACCGTGGGAGGGTGGCCTGCCTGGGAATACAGCAGCCTAGAGGCAAATGGAGCCAGGAGATGGAGAGAGAAAGAGCACAGAGGATATCACCTCAGCACCTGGATCCAGCCATGCCTGAAGCAGAATGCGTAAGCGTTCTGGAGTCTCCCATTATTTGAACCGAAGAAGTATTCTTTTGGCTTATGCCACTTTGAGTTGAGTTTTCTGCAAATTCATGGCCCAGTGAGACATGGTTTGGAGAAGCAAAGGTTGTCTGGGTAGACAGAAGGGCATGGGGTGAGGTGGCCTGTGGGCACACAGGGGCCTGACCTGTATATGCTGCTGCAGCCTCTTCTTGTCACTCTGCAGCTGGCGGCTGCACTCCTCCTCCTCGCCCACGCGGGCCTCCAGCTCTGCCACGACCAGCTCCAGCTCCTGCTTGCGAGCTGCCAGCCGGCCCCGCGTCTCTTCGGCCTCCGCACACAGCTCTGCCTCTGCTCGGAGTTGCTCCGCCAGGCGGGTGCGCTCCTCTTCCAGCTGGGGACAGGGTGGGAGGTCAGCACTCAGCAGGCAATGCTCCCAGGGCAGTCTCAGTGGAGCACTCGGTCCCTCCTGCCTCCTGATTTGCTTTGCCCTTTGGGGCCTGGAGGGCTTTCCTCCAGGTCCCCATCTCGGGATGACCTCAAACCCCCCCCAAAGTCACCAAGTCAGACCCCTGGGTGCCACCCTCTCTCCCACCTCCCTTCACCTCCCGGCAGCTTGGGCCTTCTCCTCTCCCCGTGGACTCTCTCCCCAGCCTCCCCACCTCCAGTCTCTCTCCAGTCCACCCTCCAAATAGCCCCCGAGAGGGCTTTCTACCATCTCACATTTCATTTAACACTCCTACGCCTAGAGACTTAACCAAAGGAAATAACTCAGTAAAAGCAAACAGGAAAATGCTCAAAAAGGGTTTTGCTTCAGCATTACTTATGAGACACCAGAAAAACTGGACAATGGAAAGCTCACCGCCTGCCTCCCGTCGCCCTGCCACAAGGCAGGCCCCTACCCTGAACCTCTCAAAGCCCCTCTCGGAGCCCAGCCGTCTGAGCATCTCGGCTCCGCAGGAACAAGCACCCGCCCCCCCACCGCCCAATACCCTGGCTGCATCCCAGGGCCCTGCCTCCTGCACGTCACAGCCCACCAGCACCAAACGGTCTCAGCCTGGATCGGGGGGGGGGGGGGGGGGCAGCACCCCGGCGCCCCCACCTTCCCCCTCCCCCCACGGCGACCGCGGCTCAGCTGGGAGCCCCGCCCCACGCCCTGGCTCCGCCCGTGGCCCCGCCCCACCGCGGCCCCGCCCCTTACCTGTGCCAGGCGGCCCTGGAGCTCGCCCACCTCGCGGGCACTCTGCTGCTGCAGCTCCTGCACTTTCTGTAGCTCCTGCACCCGCGCCTGCAGCACCTCATCCTGCCGCGTCACCTGCAGCAGCGGCTTCACCTGGTGGTGTGGGGGGGGGGGCAGGTAAAGGTGGGAATGGCTGGCTCCACTCGGCCCAGGGGCTGAGTAAGCACTCACACCCTGAGCCGGAGCCAGTGGCAGCTCCGGAGCTATGCGGCCTCCGGGGAGCTCGCTAATGTCATCTATCGAACAGGGGTGGGAACAGCTCCTGCGCCACGGGGTTTTCGGGGTTTTCGCAGTGGGTGAATGAGCTGACAGGAGTGAAGAGCCTAGAGCAGCCCGGGGCAAAGGCAAGCCGCACTAAACGTGTTCCTTCTTCGCGAAACTAACCCTAGGCGACAAAAGACACCGGCGCCGCTGTTCTGTAGCACAATGTCCCTCAAAGTTCCCGAGTCCCGGGTCCGGGGTGAGAGATGCACTTTACGCGGTGTGTTTCAGGTCGCGGGACATGTGCCACACAACCTAATCAACTGAAAGGACAGGCTCCCCCTTGCTGAGTGGGATCCCCTCTGATCATTGCTGTCCCACTGCTGTTTGGTTCTTCTCGACTCAGCTCGGTTCTTTTTCTAGATTATCGTATTCTCTTCTGCCCTAACTCATGGCATTTAACACAGCCACGATTTTATATTTATCTGTGAGACTCATTCGCTGATGCCGGTCAATGCCCATGCCCAGGACCTGGAGCAGGCCACCTTCCTCCTAAAGCGCCAGCTTGGAAACGTTTGAGGCTTTGTGGGCCACCCTGTCTCCGTTTTAACAACTCCACTCAGCTGCTGGAACGCAAAACCAGCCACAGATAACGCGTTAACCGATGGGCATTTACAAACACAGGTGCCTGGACCAGGCCACACTTTTCCGACCCCTGCTCTAGACTGTGGGCTCCATGGGGCAGGACTTTGCTTTTATTCACCATTTTATCACGATCCCCCCAAAAGTTACTGGCACATATTAGGTGCTCAGTTAACACTGGCTGAGGGCACGTAGGCTGACTGCTCCCACACCGTATTCAGAATTACACTGAATGGCTGGGTTTTTTGCCTCCAAACTTCGATCTTCCTTCCTCCTCTCCAATTTCCCATTGGGGGAACACACTGCCCCCTATGCTCACAGCGGGCCCGACCACCCGGCTCTGCCCCTCTGCTCCGGGCGGGCATGTGACACCAGCCTGGCTCATCTGATGTGTCATGATGAGTCTTGGGGTGGTCACATGACCCCAGCAGGCCAAGGACAAGTCAAACCTGGGACTCTGGCTGGAGCTTTGGGATAGGAGAAGACCGTGCTGGCCTAGCTGGTCGGGGGACAAGTCTCAATGGGCTGGTGGCCCCCAAGTGAAAAAGCCTAGAGGTGATCACCATGAGGAAAAGCCAAATGGGAGACAAAGAAGGTCAGATAACTGACATCACTGTTTGGGCCCTTGTGCAATAAAGGGTTGACTCAGCAGGCCTGCATTGTCCAAACGCTGCACCTTTCATAGAAAGGCCTGGCCCTTGCGTGGCTCCTAGAAGATAATCTGCAAGCTCTTGGAATATTCTGACTGATAAGAGCGACTTTGTTACCTGGGTTTCTTGGCCCCCATGGTATCAACTTGACCTCTGGAGGGGCTGGAGACTGAGTAAGATCAACCACATAGGGGGTCAGCCATGCCTATGAGACTGACCCCCCCAATAACAAGCTTGGACACCGAGACTCAGGGGAGCTTCCCTGGTTGGCAACAGCCCATATATGTTGTCACACATTGTTTCTGGAAGACTTAAGCACTGTCCACATGACTCTTGTGTTGAGAGGACAACAGGCAGCCTGTGCCTGTTCTCTCCCAAGCTCTGTTCGGTGCACATTTTCCCTTTGCTGACTTTAATCTCTGTCCTTTCACTGTAATAAACCATAACCATGAATAGAACAGCTTCTCTAAGTTCTGTGAGTCCTCCTAGTGAATCACTGAATCTGAGGGGGTCTTTGGGACCCCTGACTTAGCCCTGGATCCAGCCGTTCTTGAAGCTGTCCTGAATCTTTTACTCATGTTGGTTTGAGTCAGATTTTTTTGGTCACTTGCTACACCAAAGAATCCTGGCTAACAAAGGTTGGGCTGATTGGTCCCATTTTACAGATGCAGAAAGCTGAGGCCCAAACAGAGAAAGCCACTTGGCCAAGCAGACTTGGCCCCAAGGTGCTGTCTCCTTGCTGCTCAGACCACTTCCCCAGGCGCCCTCACCTTGATGAAGAGTCGCCACCACTGCCAGTGTCTCAGCTTGAGGTAAGCGGCACAGTTCCTCTGCATCACCCTCAGGGCACTCTGCTGCTGCTGTCGCTTCTGGAAGGCTCTGGGTGGGGAGATGGGCAAGTGGGAGCGTGAAGGCTCAGCCCCTCCAGGGCTGTCCCCTTCGAGAGAGAGAGCACAGCTCCCTTCACACTTAGTCAACCATTGTTGAGTGCCTACGTGTGCAAGCACTTTCTATTATTGGCAGATCTTGTTGTGTATAGTCTGTCAGTCCTTCAGCCTTTGACTCTCTCTGCTCTATCCCCTGCTCTCTGTCCACACAACCCTAGTTCAGGCCTCCTCTTCCCCCACCTGAACCCTCACACCAACCTCCCACCCTCTAATCTCCTCCCCCCAGTCCACCCCCAACCTGCCTCCCGAGGGGGGGTCTTTCTACACCCAGAGCTTACCCTCCCCTCCCCTGCTCACAGCCCTCCCATGGCTCCCCAGCACCCCTGGACAAGGTCCCCACCCCTCAGCCTGGTGTCTGGGGGAGTCCTTTGTTCTCCGATCCTCCCTCTGGGCCATTTCAAGGGGGAAGGAGACTCGCCGGCAAACTTCTCACATTCCTGAAACACGTCAGTCTCCCATACCCCTGGGTCTTTGAATCAGCTGGCGCTCCTGCCTACAACACCTGTCCCATCCTCCTTCATCTCTCTGGTCATCAAGTGGGAGCTGGAGGCGTCCTGGTCTGCTGTAGAGTCTCCACACTACACTTGGATGACCATCAGAGCACATCCCACTCCAGACTGTGATGCTTTGTGCCCGTGTATGTCTCCCCCTCCAGGGTGGAGTCTCTTGAGGCACTGGCCAGTAGGGTGACCACTGTGCCCTATTTGCCCAGGGCTTTCTTCGTTTTGGCCCCGAAAATCATGCATCCTGGGGAAACTCCAGTCCTGAGCGAGGCAGGATGGTTGGTCACCCTATGGCCAAGACTAGCTCTTCTGTGTCCCCAGCATCACTCAGCACTGGACCTGGCCTATATGGGCCCTCGGGGACCGTAGAATCAAGAAGCCTGGGCATCTGGTGGCTCCACCCCTTCGTTTCCCGGCCCTTCTACCATCTCAGAGGTCCTGAATCCTGGAGCCATCTGGTCAACCCTTCCCTACCCACCCCCAGCCTTGGCCAACAGGACCCAGAAGACAGCACGGTGCCCTACCTGCGAGCTAAGTACCCCCGGGCAGCTGCCTGGAAGGACACGATGATGTCTGTGACCTTCAGGTCCCGCTCCTCTTCCAGCTGGGCCAGGACCCCTGCCCGGAAGAAGATCTTGCTCTGTCCCACACGGTAGAGGTTGGGGTCCAGTTCTAGGGCCTTGATCTGTGAGGGATGGGAGAGGGGTGATGAAGAGGAGGCATGAGGAGAGGGAGGTCCTGGCTCCCCTCTTCCACCACCTGGGACCCTGCACGTGCACACGTACACACCTGCAGCTCAGGCTCTGCCCCACACTCACCATCTTCTCGCAGGCCTGTTTCCCATCCATAAAGCCCTTGGGGATGGCATTGGGCGTCAGGATCTCGTATCTGCCGGGGGGAGGGGAGGGGTGGGTGGGGAGCTACAGCACACCTGTCACTGAGCTCCTGCCACACACACAGAGCACCGCACACTGGGCTAAGAGCGTTAATACCACCCACGACAGCACTGACCCCAAGAGCGGTCACTCGTTGGACCCTCACTGTGTGCCGATCGCGAGTGTTCTGTCACCCCACCAGCATCACCGAGATGCGGAACACAGGTGGGTCTCAGAGAGGAAATGTGAGAATGCCTGCCGATGACAGCTGATGTCTCTGAAGACGTATTATTGGTCAGGCCCTGAGCTAAGTGCTGTGCAGCAGCTTCTTCCCAATGTCTAAGCACAACGGAGAATGAAACGGGATACAGTTCATAAACACATACGTGCGTGTCCTCAGAGCCCTTCCGCTGCTGTGCTCTTCCTTGGATCTCGACATTTCATAAAATATCACGCATATTATGTTTACAATACATATATTCACACATGTGTATCATAGACATAAGACATGTCCTATGTTAATATGACATATTTTATGACTGGTGATTGACAAGTGTGTGTGTGTGTGTGTGTGTGTGTCTGTGTCTGTGTGTGTCTGTGTGTGTATCAGGGTTGCTCAGTCACCAGGGGTGGGCTGTTAAAATGCAGATCTTAATTCAGTAAGTCTGCGATGGTGCCTGAAAATGTGCGTTATCTACTGAGCTGCCCAGTGACGCTCATGCTGCTTGTCCTGGGGACCGCACTTTTGAGTAGCAGACTCAGGGCTGCACTGTCCACTAGAGAAGCTACTGGCCACATGTAACTACTGAGCCCTTGAGATGTGGCCCAGCCAACCGAGGAACTGTATTTTTAACTAATTTATTTATTATTAAGATTATTTATTTACTTCTGAGAGAGAGAGAGAGAGCACAAGCGGGCAGGGAGGGGGCAGAGGGAGAAGCAGACGCCCCGCTGAGCAGGGAGCCTGACGTGGGGCTCGACCCCAGGACTCTGGGATCGTGACCTGAGCCCAAGGCAAGACACTTAACTGAGTGAGCCACCCATGTGCCCCAGGAACTGGATTTTTTTAATAATGTCTTTTTTTTTTTTTTAAGAAAGAGAGCACACGTGTGCGTAAGTGGGGGGCTGGGGGGTAGGGGAAGGGTTAGAGGGAGAGGAAGAGAGAGAATGTCAAGCAGGCTCTACACCCAGCACAGAGTCCGATGCTTGCCAGATCTCACGACCTTGAGATCATGACCTGAGCAGAAACCAAGAGTCGTAGGCTTAACGGTCTGAGCCACCCAGGCGCCCCTATGACTTGCTTCTTAAACTCTGGTATTTTCTGTTCTATCCCTTTCTATTGCATTTGTAAAGAAATGCAGATCGCCACACACGGATTGCCGCATAAGGCAATCTTTCTCTTGGGGAGCAACCTGAGCGGGGTCCTGCTCTCCCATTCCACAGAGGAAAAAGCTGAGACAGGAACCAAAGGAACTTGCCCCGACTCCCCAGACTCAGAAGTAGAAGTGGGGGGATTCGGATGCAGATACGGGGGGCGGTTCCAAACCGAGCCCCGCCCCATCGCACTCACCGCTGCCGGAACTCCTGGAAGAGAATGCGGTTGGGGAAGCCCTGGCGACAGATGCGGATGCCCTCCAGGACGCCGTTGCAGCGCAGCTGGTCCAGCACCAGCCGAGGCTCCAGCTTGCCGGCCTGCGGAGAGCGGGGACGGACACGCGGGGTCGGCGGCGGCCACACGGGGGCGCCACGCACCGGACGGCAGCCGCCTGGGGAAACCAGGCCGGGCCCTTCGGAAGGGTCAGAAATCCTTGGCCATTTCACACGGGTCAACCTCTAATTTACTGAGTCCCTACTGCTTAGCCGCAGGGAGGGCAGGGAGTGCTGAATTTGCACCGGGGAGAGTTGGGGAAAGGCCTCACTGGGAAGGTGATGCGTAAATAAAACCCATACATCATGATTTTGGAGTAGCTAACTTTTGTTGCCTTTTCCTTCCTTCCTCCCTTCCAAAAAAAACCTTAAACAGTACAAAAACTCAAACTCGACATTCTAAAAGAGAACTCTTGCCTTGTCCAGGCTCCCAGAGTGGGCAACACAATCCCCAGTTTTTCTTGTTTTTTTTTTTTTAAAGTAGGCTTCACGCCCAGCATGGAGACCAATGGCCTGGGCTTGAACTCATGACCCAGAGGTCACCCTGAGATCAAGACCTGAGCTGAAATCAGGAGTTGGACTCTTAACTGGCTGAGCCACCCAGGCACCCCACAGTCCCCAGTTTCTAACAGAACTTTCTAGATCAGTTGTTCTCAACCCTGGCTACACACTGGCACCCTCTAGGAAGCTTTAAAAAAACACACAAAAAAAACCCCCCACACACCAAAAAACCAAAAGTCTAACGTCCTGGTCACAGCCCAGGGTAGAATGTGAATCTCAGGGGGGTGGGATTAAAATATGATTACCACCATTCTGGATCTTTTTCCAGGGCCACTGAAGCATATACATCTTATATTTACGCATCCGTCAAACATTTATTGAATATCCACTGTGTGCAAAGCACTGTTGCAGGCACTGGGGACCCAACAGTGAAAAAGCAGATAAAAGTCTCCGCCCTCAGATTGTTTATGTTGTGGCAAAAGGGAGTTTCCCTTTATTACTATATGTGTCCCCCCTTCTCTGGCAATAAGGTTTCACTTCTTCGGGAGAGAGCTACTTCTCCCCTGCGGCTCTCAGTCTGCTGGTGGGGTGGGCACAAGACCCATCCTGGACCAATGAGGACCCTGGGCAAAGAGGCTCTCTTTTCCCTCCATGGTTGCTGAACTGGGAGAACCAAAGTTGGGAACTACTGGGGGCTGCCCTGTCATCCCGAGGGGAGTAAGAGCAGAATGAGATTCCTTCAGAGTGAAGACAACATAGAGCCAAGCAAAGGAAAAAGACCCCTGACACCACCATCGGGGCACCTGGATCCAGCTATAACTGAACCCAACTGTGGAATTTCAATTATGTGAGATCATACATTCCCGTTTTGGCTTAAGCCACCTTAGTTGACTGTCTCACAATCCAAACAGCCCCAGGGAAATAGCTGGAAAGAGCTGTCGTCGGAAATGACATACAGGATGGCCTCACACTGATGTTTTCTTCCTTCCCTCCATCCCACTCTTTGACAAAATATTAGGCAGGCTGGAGCGGGGGAGGTGCCAGGAGGGCCAAGAGATGGATTACATTACAGGGGACCGAGAAAACACAAAAATATGTAGTATTTTGTGGGATCCAGGTTTCTCACTGTCACACACCCAAGAAGAGTCACAAATTTGCATGAGGAAAAAGTTACAATGAATTCTGTGATGCTGAGACAGAACTTGGCATATTGGTGTGAACTCACAGTTTTCAGTATGTAGGGATATTTATAGAAATCAATATAGATATAAACGTGTGTCTACGGGGGCGCCTGGCTGGCGCAGTCAGGGAAGCACGTGGCTCTTGATCTCAGGGTCGTGAGTTCGAGCCCCACATTGGGTATAGAGATGATGACTTAAGAAAAAAGCGTGTGTGTGTACATATGTGAATACACGGCTATGCGTATGTGTATATATTCACTTGCGTGTGTATATACGCAGCTGTTTGCTGAGAGGTTCTAATACCACTGAGCACACCTAACACCCAGATCTTAGACTCTAAGCACCATTCCACTAAAAAGAACCAGGGCTCCTTGGAGAAATGGGCGAATCTATGTACCGTATTTCACCAAATATAAGCCTCCATCAATTGCAAAACGCTGTTACTTTATATACTATCAAGAAAGAAAAACTCTTATCAACCTCTGACAGGCCACTGATTGTAAGCCACACCCCCAACTTCAGAGACGCTGAAGTGCGAGAAATAGACGTGTCTTAGATTTGATAAGATATGATATTTGCAGACATCACAGACATCACACACACACACACACACACAGACAGAAACCGTATTTCCTGTTTTCTGAGGACAGAGTAAGCCTCGGGCACCTCATTTTGTATTTCATTTTCCACCCATGTTGACCCTTCTCTACAGGGCCCATTCTCTGATTTTCCTAACAAGAAAACCTTTTGGTGGCCTGGGAAGCTAGGCATGGTCTCCCCACCCCGACATGACACCCTCAGCCCCAACAGCCTTCATTCCATCCCCTGCACCTTTCATGGCCCAATCTCCCACCAGGCTTTTGCACAAGCCGTTCTCTCCTCAGGATACCACTTATCCTTCAGAGCTCAATCACCACCTCATCGAGGGAGGCCTCCCTGACTTCACAGACCAGATTAAACCTCAGGGGATACTTAACCACCCCTACAAATTCACTGAACGTAATGAACTGGACATTCATTATGGTCGCTCAGTTGAATGTCTGTGCGCTCCCCCTTAGACTGTGAGACTAGGAAGTGGCTGTGCTTCTCTCTCGAAAGTATCCCCAAAACCTGGCCCTTAGCAGGTGCTCAATAAAATTTAAGTCACCTGAATTGAATGAATGAATTTTCCTAACAGAGCACTGAGCCTGGGAGGGAAAGCAACTTGCTCAAGGTCACACAGCCAGTCTGAGGTGAGCCTGGTTCCAGCCAAGTTCAGTGGCCAGGCCTTTACCCCCTGCCGGAGTTGCCCCCCTCCCCAGGCCGGTCACTCACCCTCTTCTCATGGTTGGGAACGATACAGCGCACGAAGCTGGGGTTGGTGTTGCTGAGTGTGGCCATGAGGCGGCTCAGGGACTCCTTGTAGAGCTGTCCCACCGTTCGGAACATGCCCCGGCGGGGGCGGCCACCCGGTGGGCCATCCCCAAGGCTGCTCACCTGCTCCAGCCCCACGATGCCCTCCACTATGGGAAGAGGAAACAGATGCAGAGAAAGAAGGGGGTCAGGGGTCAGTTGTAGGTGGACTGGTTAAACTTTGTTAAAGTTCAAGGGTCTTATCGTTTCTGGGACCTGGCACTTTACATATGAAACACCGGTAAGGTAGGTGTTGTCAGCGCTGCGGGACTGATGTGTAAAATCAGAAAGGAAGCTCAGAGAGGTGGAAGCCTGCGCCTAAGGCCACACAGCTTAGAAATGCAGATCTACGATTTGAACCCAGGCAGGGTGAGTCCTCTGGAACCCTGGCCTCTGACCTCTCATCTTCTCCAGGATGCAAACTGCATCTCCGTGTTCCTTATCCACAGGTGCTGATGACAACAGCACAGGCTTACCTAGCACTTCCTCTCTGCCAGGCGCCACTCATTTATAAGCCTAGAAGAATTGTTCCCATTTTACAGGCACAGACAGGGTGCTAAGGATCATGAACGCAGCACAGTGGCATTTTTGGGAACTTAAAACAATGTCCCACTAAAGAATGTGATAAAACCTGGCTTTTATATGTAGTCTTTAAAAGAAGACAGATGGGGGATGCTCAGTCAGTTAACCGTCTGCTTTTGGCTCAGGTCATGATCCCAGGGTCCTGGGATCGAGTCCCACATCCAGCTCCTTGCTCAGCGGGGAGCCTGCTTCTCCCTCTGCCTGCAGCTCCCCCTGCTTGTGCGCGCTCTCTCTCTCTCTCTGACAAATAAACAAAATCTTAAAAAAAAAAAAAAAGAAGAAGAAGAAGACAGACGCTTCCATTGAACCATTTTTCCAGTAAGGCCTGATCTTGTCATTTGATGGTGTCACTTCGGCTACTGAGAAATACCTACTCCTTCACCTCGAATTCTGTTCTAAATCCTGCCAGGTTTCTGCAGCTGGGTCTGATGTCCTGCAGCCCTCAGCAGGGAGGGTCCTCGGGGTCAGCCAGATCATCCTCACTTCCAGGCAGGGCCTGGCGTGCAGGGGAGGCTCACATACGCCCTCTTCTTCCCCAGGTTCAACGCTCCCTCTCACCGCCAGACTCCCGGCTATTATCAAAAGGATAATTAAGTTCTTACAGCCCCGAGAAGAGCAGAGGCTCTGGGACCCGATGTCCTGGGTTCAGATCTCAGTTCTGTCCCTTACTGGCTGTGTGACCTCAGGTAGGTGATGTAACCTCTCTGGCTTCAATGTCGTCTGCTGTATAATGGGGATAGTAGTACTAACACCTGCCTCACTGGGTTGTTTGGAGAATTCTAGGGGTTAGTAATCGTAAATGGGCTTTGCACATAGTAAGTGCTCAGTAAACACCAGCTGGTTTTATTGCGATTGCTTGTAATTTTACATGCGGTTTAGTTAGAAGGCGTGTGCTGCTACGGACAGTCTGGGAACTGCTGAGGGAGGCGCCAAAGAAGGGGAAGAAGGGCAAGAGTCCTCCATGTGGAGGAGAGGGGACAGATGTTCGAAGTCAGGTACCCGGTCTGACAGGCCCACCCACCTCGGCCAGCAAATCTCACCAGTCGATGCACAGCAACACCCACCCCCTGACGGAGAAATGGCAGAGCCTCGCCTCCCTGAAGATCCTGGGGGCGACGGTGGGAAGGAGCCAAGGAAAGAGAATTGCTGGAAACCCCCATGTTCTTGCCGGGTGGGGGTGAGGACAGATGAGTGGAGGGACAGAGAGATGGGGGCGGGAGATGCAAAGGGAACAGCAAGAGAAGGGAGAAGAGAGAGAAGGTAGCAGAGAAAAAAGAGAACGTTATTAGTCAATAGCACAAGGCAAAGCGGGAGGGAAAACTTCCGTGTTGGCCGTGAACTTCTAAAGCCAGGGGGGCTGTCCTGTTCACCTCTGTGTCTACCCACTGAGGGCATCAAAGTTGACTGAAAGGATGAATGTCCTTTGTGAGAATTTAATGCCAAGGGGAAAAAAATCTGTCTCCCTAGAGGTGGAATCTATCTGTTTGATTAGGTATCCCTTTTTGCCCTGGCTGCCAGGAAGCTCGAGGACTGACTCGATACTCCTGCCCAGTTTGTTGCATTTGCCTCTCTGAGGAGAGCCTGTCTCATCTGCCTTTCTCCCTGGGCTACTGGGGAGATGCTGGGCACCCGACTCTGGGCTCAGGGCGGCTGTCGTAGACATTGATGCACAAACAGCCGCCATCCCCAACCCTCCCTGTGACTTGCAGCTCCTTGAATTTTGGCTGCTGTGACTTGCTTTGTTCAGGAGAATCGTGGAGGAAGTAACACTGTGCCAAGTTCAAGTCCAGGACTCAACAGGCTTCCCACTTCCACTTTGCTCTTGGAACCCCTGGGGGGCTGGGCACCTATGAGACGGGGCATGTGAGGGATCACGGTTGGGGGGGGGGGGATGTGTCCTTGAAGGGGACACATATTTTGAAGAAGTGTGTGTTGGGGTGGGGGGATTTTCAGGCTGAGATGAGTCTCATAGCAGAATCTGATTCTGTTACTGGACATTGAACACTGCTTGTCAGTCCCTCGTGTATAAACCACGCAAGACACAAACATCAAATCTCTCTGTCTAAAATCAGCTCATCAGCATCAAGGCACCGCGTACCCTTTTGTTCCGTGAGTTCGTTTGGGAACCACACGTCTTGCTTATTTTGTTTTCTTGTCTCGTTGCGTGGGCTGGGACTCACAACTACACTTTTCACTTCAAGAAAAAGGCTAAGGCAAACTGACAGATTCTGGAAGCCTTGAATCGGGAGAAACCAAAATGCTGGTTCCACTGGTGGTTAAAATCATCTCTCCTCTAAGGAGAGGGAGGGGCAGACAAGGCTTGGAAAGCTCCAGGGTTCACTCCAAAGACATTCAGCTTTTCTGCCCATGCCTCCCAGAAATGCCATTCCAAAAAGACTGGTGGCCACATCCACATGGGCCTTGTTGGAGCAGGAAAGCTCTCCCAAATGACATGGAGATCCGTTATTCCTTTCTTCTTCCCTGGGGGCCCTGACAAGAACTTTGTGAGAGCCAAGAAAGCAAAGCCCCAAAGCCGACTAATCTTTAAGACACCACGCTGCTGAGTTCTCTTGTGATTAATTCTTTTTCCGTCAAATCTCTTGATTTTTTTCTTTTTTAGGGATCATATGCCATCTACAATGAATAACTTTCTCTCTTCCTTTTTAATATTCATAGAGTTCTTTCTTTTTCCAGTCTGATTGCAGAGGCTAGTATTGCTAAAACCATGTTGCCCAGCAGTGGTGACCATGGGCATCCTCATCTTGTTTCTGATTAAGGAGGAATGTGTTTTGTCATTGAGTATGATGCAGGCTTAAGATAATCAACCAACCAATCAGTCAATCACTGATTGGAAACACTACCGGGAGACCGTCTGGCCCGCCTGCATCAGTTCCGCATCTGAGCAGACAACTCACGTTCAGAACTTAGCCTCTAGAACAAAGGTGTTCACACTGTGGGCTGGGAAAAGAGATGCACAGAGCTCCAGGGACAGGGAAGCTGGGGAAGCTGGCCCTCACCGTCTTTCCAGATCTCCGCCGTTAGCTTGTCTGTGCTCAGGTGAAGCAGGGCTGCCACGCTGTCATTCAGAGGGTCCATGTTTTTCATCAGCCACTCAGTGGCCTTGTAGTCAACCTGGGTGAAGTCAGGCAAAGGAGGTGGTGAGTTTGCAGCTTCACCAGTTCTCCCAATTCCCCAAGGAACCTCCCAGAAGCTCTGGGACTGCCAGCTCCCGGGCTCATCACGGATGAGAGAGCATCGGTGCCACTTGGCGTCCATTTGCAGAGCTGCACCCTCCACCAGCCGGGCCCCGCTCCCTCTACTTCCCTTATCTGTCCACTCTGACCACCCAGAGGACCTCATCCACCCTCACTTTTTCCATATCCATTCTATTCCAACCACACTGGGCTCCTCACTGTTCCTCAAACACACAAGCTCATTTCTACCTCAGGTTTACCCCTGCCATTCCCACCGCCTGTGATCCCTCACCACAGATCTTCACACGGCTGGCTCCTTCCGAGTATTCAGGGCTTTGCTTTGAGGCTCCCAGAGTCACAGTCTTGACCAGCACAATCCCCCACACATGTGCCCCCCACCAGACAGTGGCTCCCTGAAGGCAAGGGCTCGGATCTGACTCATAGCACAGGGCTGGGCCCACGGGAGGTCTCAGACAATGTGTGGAGGAGGGAGTGAGGGCTAGACACAGAGCACAGAGGTCTCCTGCCTCCCAGCCTCTGTATGCTGTTCCTTCCGCCTGAACAGCCCTTCCCATCCCTCACCCATCCTTTACTGGCTGTTACTCAACATTTGGGCCAGGGATTGGCAAACGATGGTCCACAGGCCAAATCCGGCCTGCCACCTTTTTGTAAATAAAGTTTTACTGGAATACAGCCTTCACTTATACAATCATTTATGTATTCCCCGGGGTGTCTTTCACGCTACAATGGCAGAAGCAAGTAGCTATGGCCAGAGACGGGCTGAAACTATGTACAGAAGATGTTTGCTGACCCTTGATTTAAATTCCAGATCAAGCATGACTCTCCTCGGAAACTTCCCCTGGCATTCCTCCTCTGGGCTTTGATGCTACCCCCACTGAAGCATCTAGCAGCCTTCTATCCTCATGGTCTGTATTTGTCCTTCTCCCAGATCAGGAACTTTGTGAGGACAGAAACCACGTCCGGCGTGGGGCCCCAGCTTTGCTCAGCACAGGGCTGAGCACACAAAAGGCACATCTTTGCCAAATGAGGGAATAAAATGCACATAATTCTCCTCACGGCGAACTCCTATCCACCCCTCCAAGCCTACTGGAAATATTTCCTCCTTCAGGAAGCTTTTGCTGACTTCATCAGACAGAGTCCTCGGTCCTCCTTGGGCTTCCCCGGCCCCTGTCAGTGTCTCGTTCCAGGGGACATTGGTGGGGGGGGGGGGCCTGTGTTCCCTCTGCACTCTCCCTGCATCTGCAGCCAAGTGGTCCCCACCCCCCGCCCACAGGCCCCAGGGCCAGCCCAGCCACCTACCTTGCCCGCATAGTGCAGGACGCTGAAGTCAGCCTGGTCCCGCAGGTTCCTTGGCCGCTGGAACTTGGGGTGGCCTCCTTGCTCCTGGGCCACCTTCTCTACAAAGGACTTGTCCGTGGCCTTTGGGAACCAGCACTCCTCGTCCAGCAGGGCCAGGAGCCCAGGGGGGTTAGCCTAACCACCAACAGGAGGAGAAGAGTACGTCAGATCCCCACACACTGGACGCTTAGGTTGCTGCTAACGTGTAGCTCTTGTAAGAGGCACACGGACATACAATAGAACACAGTTCCGGCTGTTGATGAGAGCTCTGGCTCAAGCCAGGCCCCGTGGCAGGCACATCCGGGGCCTACGCAACCATAAAGCAGATGCTGTCACGAACCGATTTAGAGGCCGGAGGCCCAGCAGGGCAGGAGTCGGACCGAGGTCTCGGATCTCACAGCTGGTGGAGGCGGCGGGGGGGGGGGGGCGGGGGGGGTGCCAGGGGCGGGAGGACCCTCGGGCTCACCGGCCGCTCGATGAGGTCGATGCAGGGCTGCAGGTCGAGGCCAAAGTCGAGGAAGGTCCAGGGGATGCCCTCGCGCTGGTACTCCTCCTGCTCCAGGATGAACATGGTGTGGTTGAAGAGCTGCTGCAGTTTCTCGTTGGTGTAGTTGATGCAGAGCTGCTCGAAGGAGTTCAGCTGCAGGAGATGAAGGGACAGGTGAGAGAGGGGGCAGAGACGGGGGAGGGGCAGAGACTGCGGGGGAATGGAGACCAGGGTGGGTGGGCAGACACCCAGAGGGAGGGGGACAGGGCCAGAGTGACGGAGCCCTCCCAGCCCCAGCCTGGCACCAAGCGCAGACCTGGAAGATCTCAAAGCCGGCGATGTCCAGGATGCCCAGGAAGGAGGCGCCCTGGCGGGGACTGCGATCCAAGGCACGGTTGAGGCGCAGGACCAGCCAGCGGAAGAGGCGCTCGTAGGTGGCCTTGGCCAGGGCCTCCAGCGCAAAGTCAGCCTGCGGGGGGTAGGGGGGCACATGATGAGGGCCCAGCCCGCCCCCCAGCAAGGAGACACTGGTGTGGACGGGCCCCCCTCACAGCTCATTGATAATGATGACATTAATGATGATGTCAACCAGGTCAGAGCCCTACTACGTGCCAGGCAGCGTGGGAGGCACTTGGGGGCACGTTAGTTCATTCATCTTCCCCCCATCCCTCGAACTAATTTCGACAGCATAACAGTTAAGAAGGTGGACTCGAGCCTGACAACACGGGTTTGAATCCTGGCTCTGCCCCTCAGAAGCTCTGCGTCCTCAGGCATGCGACTAAACCTCTCTGTAGCTCAGTTTCTTCATCTGTAAAATGGATCCTAACAATAGTACTTCAGCGGAGAGTGGAACCTGGCCTCTCATGTGACCCCCAATCTCTGACCCCCAATGGCCCCCACTGTGTCTTCTTCACCCTAGTACTTTGTTTGAGTGCCCAGCCTGGGGCCAGGCAGAGGCCTCTGCCCGAAAGCTGGATTCTGAAAACCTCTAGCATGGGTTCACTTCTCCCCAGTCCCACCACCATCATCGCTTTCCTGGACTATGACAGCAGCCTCCTTATGTCTCCCTGTTCCCACCCGTGCCCCTGGGATCCAATTCTCCATGCAGTAGACAAAGGGATCTTTATAAAAGACAAACCGAATCAGGTTGCTCCCCGGCTTAAACCCCCACTGGCCTCCTACCGCTCTCTGAATGAAACTCACCTCCTTTCTGTGGCTCCTAAGACCCTGCATGATCTGTCCCCTTCCGACCTCCCTGACTGCAGCTTCTGCCACCCGCTGCCCCACTCTCTAGCCTCACTGACCGCCTTGACAGTCGCAATTCACCAAGCCTGTTCCAGCCCCAGGGCTGTTCCCTCTGCCTTGAACCATCTGGGTCCAAACTCAAACATCACCTCCTCATGGAGAACTTTCCTGACCACATGAACCCCCTCCTTTACGGAAGACCTCACTGCTTATGTATCTTATGATCTGTTCCCTACTTCGACCTGAGCTCCACCAAGGCATGGTCTTTGTTTCCATTACGACTTCTATTCCTAGCACCAGAACCTGAGCGGGCAATGGAGCGAACAATCAGCCAAAGTTTGTTGAGTGAGCGAAAAACCAGCATGCGCTGCTTGAAGGCCCAGGACCCTGGTGCCTGGCTCTCCATGCACCCCGCCTGCCCCCCCAGCCCCACCCACCTGTTCCTTGGTCTGAGCCTTCTGCACGTAGTCTCGGCCAACTTTGATGCGGGGGCTGAGCAGGGCACGGGAGAAGTCTGTCACCCCTAGTCCCAGGAGACGGCAGAGCTTCTGTGCAGCTGAGGGTGAGAGGCACAAAGGTCTGATCAGCCCCAGGAGGCGGCAGCGGGCCACTGAGCGCAGCAGAGGGGGTAGCCCCCACTGCTGGTGGAACAGACGAGGGGCCCAGCCTCTCCCACTAGCAAGCATTACAATCCTAAAAGCGTGTACGTCCTCTGGCCCAGTAATTCTCTCTCAGGGACACCAAGATGGGATAAGTAATCCCAGAGGTGAGCAAAGACTGGACCAGGAGGATGTACATCACAGCCTTGTAGGTGATAGAGGAAAACAGGAAACAAGCTGAATGCCCAGCAACTGGGGATTGGTCAGGGAGTCAGGGATCCTCCATTTGAATACGTGTTCTGCAGTCACTGAAAATTATTAGCATTCATTACACGGTACACTTAATATGTGTGCATTTCACCGTTTGTATGTTTCACTCCAAAGAAAGAATTGTAAGCAAATACCGGACACCAGTAGGTGATGTGCATATGCGAGTTGATGCATGTGCATGTGAACTACTCATGTACACGCTGAAGTGCACGGAAATCTTCAACTTTGAAATGCACCAGACAACAGGATGGACGAACGATATATGGAAAGATACACAATAAAGCAAGTGTGGAAAATGTCAATGGTAGAATCTAGGTGGTGGATATCTGGGTGTTTGCTATAAAATTCTTTCAGCTTTTCTGTATGCTTGGACAATTGCTAATAAAATATTGGACGAAAAGCTACTGGAGTAAAAACCTATGGAAGTGGCCAATAAATAAATATTTAAAAGCAACTTGCTCTTCTCTATTTTTGTAGAGAAAAAAATTCATAAAAAATGGTAATTAAGAAATGTTTTCCAGCTTCTGTCACTTCCATAATGGGAAAACCATTACTACAAATTCTTAGCACCAGCAGAAAAGAGAAAGGAAAAGAACACATCTAGAAGGAAAAACACCAAATAAACAGTGATTCTTTCTGAGAGGTGAGCTGACGAGCATTTACATTTTTTTGTTTGTTTGTTCTTTTGGTGCAGTCGTAGTTTCTAATTCTTCTATGGTGACTTTGCATGGTACGGAAAGTGATTAAGAATTCTAACAAGTGGCCTGAAGAACAGCAGGGAATGTGTACTGGGGCACTATGCTGCGAGTCACAGGAATGTTCTGGAGGGTTCTAAAGCCTCTGCTGTGTCCTTTGGCCCATGGACTCGTTCTCCAATGAATGTTTGCAAATGCAGAGAATGAAACACCCAGGATTCCCCAGGAGATTAATTATGCTGACATATGGTTCTACCCACAGACCCCAGAGGAAGAAACCCCAGGAGTGTTCTAGTTAATAACCCTGAAACGTTACCCTCAGGGCATTAAGGGAAAAAAAAGCAAATTTCAAAATGGTCTACAAGGTCTGACCCCAATTTTGTAGACTGAATGAATAAATGAGGTGCACAGCACACTTGCTGGGCGTGTGAATAGAGCCCCCAAGCGCCACAGGTGATACCGCTGATCGACAGTGTGGTGGGAGGGGGTCCTTTTCTCATATTTTCTGTAGTTGTGTAGTTTTGGAAGATGAGCCCATAGGATTTTATAATCAGGATGGAAAGCTCTTGCTGTCTTGAGGGGGAAAGGGTGCGAAGCATGTTTCCACTTCTGTGACAATTATTTCTGCAATGATATGGACAGAGAACAAAGCCCAGAGAGAAATACCCCAGAATGTTGTAGTAATTACCTCTCAGGAGTATGACTGTGGGTCATTTCCCTGCTTTTATAGTTTTCTGTATTGCCAGATTCCCCCCATCCAACTTGTACTATTTTATGATCATAAAGAAGCAGAGCTATTTCCATTTTGATAAAAAAGAAATATCAACTATAATTCTGCTTTTGAAAAGCGAAAAAAATAGTGTATATATATATACATATATGTATATATATATGCAGAGCACAAAGGCCAGGAAGTGAAAAGCCTAATGCTAATGGTTTTCTCAGAAGGGCCGGGATGACGGGGGATCTCCGGCACACTGGTGTTGTTCAAACCTTCGGCAGAGAGGACACCTTTCGAATCAGGAAAAGAGTAGAAGATGACATTTCGGTAAAGGATCAGCACAGCTTGGAGGCATGCCTGGCTGGGGAGTGGGGAATGGGGGTGATGCTCTGTCTGGGGGAACAGGGAACATTGGGTCAGGTGGGTGGGCTGTAGGCCAGGTGGAGCACCTGTGTTGTCAGGCATGGAGGCTTGATCGTTGTTCCGTTCTCTCTTCAGGACGATGTTGCCAAACTGAAGAACGGCTGAGACTATCCGTAGCATGGCTAAGGGGCAGAGAGAGAACAATCACTTAGGGCTCCAGACCCTGATGTGTGGTCCTAACTGGCCTTTTTAAAAATCTATCTGAAAACCCTATGTCAGGGGCTTCTGGGTGGCTCAGTTGGTTAAGTGTTGGACTCTTGATTTCAGCTCAGGTCATGATCTCAAGGTCATGGGATCAAGCTCCGAGTTGGGCTCCACCCTCAGCGCGGAGTTCACTTGAGAATCTCTCTCTCTCTCTCTCTCTCTCTGCCCCTCCCCACCCCACCCTCCCGCTGGCGTGCACACATGCTCTCTCTCTCCAATAAACAAATAAATAAAATCTTAACAAAACAAAACAAAACCCAACTCTATGTCAAATTACACCACCGCCTCTCAGCTTAAAATCCATCTGTGACACTGGGCAGGTCCTAAAACATAAGAACGGATACATGAATTCTGTATTTTATATTCAAGGTTTGTTTTAGCACCATTTGGTGTCTGCTTATGTCCGTTTTATAAAGCAACGCATGTAAGATTTAAAAGGACACATGGGAATGAACGAAGAAAGTCTTGGGCAATATGAAAAGATTTCCTTTTTTAAGATTTTATTTTTAAGTAATCTCTACACCCAACGTGGGGCTCAAACTTATAGCCCCAAGAAAAGAGTTGCACGCTCTACAGACTGAGCCAGCCAGGTGCCCTAAATATGAAAAGATTTCTAAACTATCAAGTGAAAAATGTGAGGTGCAGAGTGGTATAGACAGCATACCACTGTCTACATTTTAAAAAGGCAAAAAATATACAGTCGATTCTCCTTATTGCCGAGTTATGTTCTTTGTAGTCACTGTGAACACAAATTAGCAAATGCAATCGAATTCGCTTATGGGAAATACAGGGTTTTGTTCCTGTGAGCCTCTGGTCATAATGTCATCAACTGATCAGTAACATCACCTTGTTTTGTATGTGTTTCTGTTCAAAGACGCCTTATCTAACATATAATGTTGCTTCGTTAACACTGAGCTCACAGCCAACAGCTAACTCGAGCCTGAAGGAAGCTCATCGGATTTATGTGTTTTCTCTGTGAGACACACTACAGCCTTCTTGCCTTCTTGCATTTGGGGATGTTGGCCAGCATTAAGCACCTTGCTTGGGGGGCATTTTAGACAGTGAAGCCATCAACAAGAAAAGCATAAGAAACGTGAAAAACGTGGCACTCAGCAGAGTGCAGGCGAAAAGGAGAAAAGGACTCTGGGTTACGGTATGAGCTGAGACAGGAAGGCAGAACACCGCCTTGCTGAACTTCAGCTGCGTGTGCGCTGGACAACTCAAGCTTCCCACCCCTGTGTGAATGACACGATGATCTTTACAAAAGCACCAGGAGTGCTGCTTTGGGGGGTTACGGATAAATTTAGCAAGTAGGCGAAGTTGCAAATGCAGAAGCCACAAAAGAGGAGGGACTGTAAGCGCAGGCTAGCCCAGAGCTTCCAGAAAGTTCCTTGTGAATGGACAGTCAGTGCTGCCCCCTAGAGTACATCTCAGGAACTCCCAGGGGTTGGCTGGCATAACAATGGAGGCCATGGGGGCAATCTGTGGGGTGTTTCTGGGTATCACAGGGCCCGCGCAGGTTGGGATCCAGACGGGGCCCAGGGCAGGGCCCTCTGCACTACACAGAATTGCCCACACCCCATGTGACTCCTAAATGTCCCACTAGACATCTGTGTCTGTGACATAATGTACTGTAATTATCTGAGTCCAATCCCAACTGTTTTATGTATAAACACAAGTGTTTTGTGTTTGGTTTTAATACACAGTGGATTTTTGGGGATGCCTGGGTGGCTCAGTCGGTTAAGCCTCCGACTCTTGGTTTCTGCTCAGGTCATAAGCTCAGGGTGGTGAGCTTGAGCCCCACGTTGGGCTCCGCACTCAGCGCAGAGTCCGCTTGGAATTCTCTCCCCCCACCCCCGCTCAATATCTCTTTCTCTCTCTCAAATAACTAAATAAATAACATCTTTTAAAAAAGATACACAGTGGATTTTCCAGGAGGGTAGCCACTGTGCAATCTGAGGAAAGACTGTGGTTGGTTTTGTTCAGAATGTTATCAAGATTTGGGCATCATCTCAGAACTCTGTCATCTCTGACAGCAAAGGGGCCCGTGGCCTTTGAGTGGACCACATAACACGCCTACCTCAGGCTGGGTCTGTATCTGCTGCTCTCACTGTGACCCTAACAGCGCGAGTGCCCAGCTACCCCATCAACGACGCATTCCAGAACAGTTTTTGTGACTTACAGGTTCAAATGGACACTGACTTATTTTCACTCAATACACGCCAGGTCCTGTTCCAAACACGTACAAATGAACTCATTTAACCTTCATAACAACTCAGGGAGGCAGATCCTACGATAACATTTTACAGGTTTGGAATGGAGTAAAACCCCTTCACAGATGGGAAAATCAAGGCACATTCCAGGAGCCAACTTGCCCAAGAGCATCCAGCTCATCCACAGCAGAGCTGAGGTGCAAACTCCAGGGTCTGCAGCCTTTACAGCAGTGCTTCTCTTTCCTCCCTCTTCCAGCATAAAATTCTAACGTAAATGCGAACATATAGCCCACATACAGAAAAGCGCACAAATCACACCCATCAGGCTCGATGAGTTTTTACAGAGTGGATGCACCTGTGGAGCCAGCCCCTCAGAAGCCCCCTCCCCTGGGACGCCTGGGTGGCTCAGTCGGTTAAGTGTCTGCCTTCGGCTCAGCTCATGATCCCGGGGTCCAGGGATTGAGCCCCAAAGGGGGCTCGCTGCTCAGCGGGGAGCCTGCTTCTCCCTCTCCCTCTGCCTGCAGCTCCCCCTGCTTGTGCTCTCTCTCTCTCTGACAAATAAATAAAATCTAAAAAAAAATAATAAAAAAAAGAAGCCCCCTCCCAGCCACTCACTGAACATGGACAAATTGCACAGTCATGGAAGAAGCCGAACACGAAAGCACACGTGCTGAATTTGTAACAAATTCGGGGACAAGTAAAACAACTCTAGCTCTTAGACGCCAGAATAATGATCACACTCAGGGGGGGGGGGGGGGGGGGCAGCAGTTCTGGTGACAGGAAGGGACACCAGGGGGCTTCTAGATGCTGGTTATATAGGCTGTTCACTTGCAGAAAGCCCCTGAACTGGATGCATAGGCTCCAGGTGCATTTTTTGGTGTCTAAGCTCCTACACTGTTTACTTAGAAAAGAGGGGTGGGGAGGGGAGGGGGAGGGAGGAGCACCTTCCTGGGAGACTCCTGCCAAAAATGCGTAACCTGAATCTAACCGCAAGGAAACACACCCAAGCGGAGACAAAGGAACTGGTCCGTAATCTTCAAAAGTGTCAAGGTCACCAACGATACAGGAAGAATAGTTCCAGATACACCGAGAATAAAATGCGGTAGGTACGGGTCATCCTGGCCCCTGGGAAATGTGTGCGCGCGCGTACGCATGCGTGCATGTGTGCGTGCGCCCCTGTGTGTGTCACTTACAAAATCTTTTTTGCTCTAAAGGACATTGTTAGGAAAACTGGCATAAAGCCTGTAAAAAACATTTTTGTGTGCTATAAAGGACACCGCTGGGACAATATGGTCTGTGAACGAGAGGACAGTGCTAACAGTGCCGATGCTAAGCTCCCGGTGATGGTACCGTCCTGCGGTTGCGTAAGAGAACGTTCTTTTAAAAAAAATATGCAGATGGGGGGCGCCTGGGTGGCTCAGTCGGTTGAGCGTCGGACTCTTGATTTCCATGCAGGTTTGAAGCTCACGGTTGTGGGGGGGGAGCAGCAGTTCTGGTGACGGGAAGGGACACCAGGGGGCTTCTAGATGCTGGTTATATAGGCTGTTCACTTGCAGAAAGCCCCGAGCCCCGCGTTCGGCAGGCAGCCTACTTAAAAAAAAAAAAAAAAAAAAAAAAAAAAAAGGCACTGACAGATGCGGAAGGGTGGTAGGCTGAACAATGCCCGCCCTCCCCCAGAGGTCCACGTCCGAATTCCTGGACCCTGAGAATGTTACCTGGCAGAGCAAAATGGACTTCACGGATGTGATTAAGAATGCTGAGATGGGAGATTGATGAGCTCTGGCTCTAGCTGCAGGGTCCTCATAAGAGGGAGGCCAAGGGAGAAGGCCACGTGAGCGGAAGTTAGAGTGATGTGCTTCGAAGCCGGAGAAGACAAGAAAACAGATTCTCTCCTCGAGCCTCTGGAAAGAACCCATTCTGGGGGCGCCTGGGTGGCTCAGTTGGTTAAGCGACTGCCTTCGGCTCAGGTCATGATCCTGGAGTCCCGGGATCGAGTCCCGCATCGGGCTCCCTGCTCGGCGGGGAGTCTGCTTCTCCCTCTGACCCTCTTCCCTCTCGTGCTCTGTCTCTCATTCTCTCTCTCTCAAATAAATAAATAAAATCTTTAAAAAA
>NW_027397133.1:1223103-1253852 GCF_003265705.2 Callorhinus ursinus
GCTGCATGCCCCTCCGCACTCCTGTTCTCAAACGGCTCAGAATAAGTAATTAGGAAGACCGACGAGAAGCAAATGTGGGAAGATGTTAGCACCCGGGGAATCTTCGAGAAGAGCGTGGCAATGTTCCGTACCTTTTTGTAACTTTTCTGTAAAGCTGAAATTATTCCAAATAAAAAGGTTTTTTTGAACAAACCCTGAAAACAGAACGAGGGTCACTGGTCTGCCGGCTTCAAGACGCCTTGCTCGGAAGGACACACGGGAAAACCGTGGACAGAGGTAGCTTCCTGGGAGCCCAGGACACGTTAGTGATTATATTCTTTTTGAGTTTCATACCTGTTGAAATGTCAGATCTTGTCCAGAAAAAAAAAAAAAAAAGGCTGTTAAGAAAGGACTTGGTGTCTGGAATTAGTGCGATTGTGCAGAGGCCACAAACGGCCACACTGCGCGCTTGACAATGGTGAATTTTACGGTACGTGGATTCTCTCTCAAAGGAAAAAAAAGGCAGACGGTGACTACACTTGGGATGAGCACTGAATAGTGAACAGAACTGTTGAATCCAAATGTTGTATACCTGCAACTAACAGAACATTCAATAATAATAAAATAATAAAAAGAAGTAAAAAGAAAACCCCCAAAATCAGGTTTTGATAGTTTGCAGGGCACGGCAGGGTGTGCAACAAGTATCGATTTTTCTCCATTTCTACTGAGATCATAACTCCTGGTGGGAAGTATCTGTCCCTTACTCATCGGCTGCCTGTGTGCTCTGCATGCAGTAGGCGCTCTATAAATGTTTTCAAGAATGAACTTGAGCTTGCCTGTTCCCAGGGAAGAATTCCTTCCGTGGTCCCCAGTACTTTTGGGATTCAATTTGAGCTCTTATCAGGGTCTTGGACACCCTGTCCTCGACCCTCCCAGCCTCTCCAGACCCAGGGTCCCCTTGCTTACTCCAACCAGCCACCCCAGCCCCCCATCAGCTTCTCCAAAACTGTTCTTGCCACCAGGCCTTTGCCTTGGCAGTTCCTTCCACCTGGATGCCGTCAGCACCTCCTACGCCTGGTTAGCTTCTGCCAGACCATCAGTGCTCAGGCAAGGGCCACCTCCTCCAGGGGACCCTCCCCAGGCCGCACTGGAATGCTGTGACACACGGTCCCTGCTCCATGCACCTTCCATCGCTCACCCTCCCACAGGTTCAGCTTTAATCCATTTGTGTGATTCGATGCTTCCAGGTCTGAGCATTTCACAGGTCAGGGGCTGGTTCTGTCTTGGTCACTGTGAATTTCGCCCAGCGCTTGCAGAGGTCGGGCCCACAAACCCCATCATGGGTTGAATGAATCCATATATTCATGAATAAAGGGCAAAGGGTTAACTAATGGGGGATACATACATTACTGGATGTGGGAGTTTGCTGTGTGAACTTGGACAAGCTGGGTGACCTCCTGGGCCTCAGTCTCCCTGGCTGGGCAGTGAGGGGGGCTGGGCTCAGAGACCTCTGGTTCTGCCCATCTGGGGTCGGGAGGAAAGGGTGGACAGGGGCAGCCCAGAGCCCTGGCAGTTCTGGGAGTTTCCCAGAGGACAGCAGAGCACCTCCAGAAAGATAAATAAACAAAGACCTCTCCTTATAGACCCACAATGGCATCATCACCTAACAAACGGAATGATCATTCATTCCTTAACCTCCGCTCAGACCCAGCCCAGATTTAAGTCCTCCCCCCTCCCAGTGGCCTTAAAAATGGCCTCTGCCCGTTGGCTTAGGACCTTGCATCGGTGCCAAGCACCCAGGCGAATCTGACACCTGAGAAGTTGGCAGTTAGCTCTTGCGGGTGACTTCAGACCAGCTGATTGCAAGCAAGCCCAGGCCTGCAGGAGCGTGGAGCTGTGACGCTGTGGGCTGCTCACTGGAGCGAGCGCACGCCTCCCCAAGCGCCAGGTTCCCTGCGCAGCCTCTTCGGAGTGGCATTCGTGGGGCCAGCACTGGGGAAGACAGGAAGCGGGGAGGAGGGTGGACGCCCTGCTTGGACTGGTCCCCGGGGCTCTCCGCGCTGGGCTTCCCACTGTCGCCCACCTGCCTCTCTAAAAACGGATTGTGGGGCTTTGGAGTCAGACCCGGTTTCCATCATGCCCTTGTCATCTGGGGGGAGTCGTAGGGCAGACACCCCACCTCCCTGGACCTCTGTCTTCTCTTCTGTCAAAAGGAGTCTATGAAAAGGTGACCGCGGGATGGCTGGGTGTCTCAGTCAGTTAAGCATCCGACTCTTGGTTTCACTCAGGTCACGATCTCAGACTCGGGAGATCGAGCCCTGCATTGGGCTCCTGCTCAGCGTGGAGTCTGCTTGTCCCTCTAGCTCGCTCGCTCTCCCAAATAAATGGTAAATAAAACCTTAAAAAAAAAAAAGGTGACCGGCTGGCTCCACTCTTTGTAAGTAAGTAAGCTTGCACCCTTGCTTGCTCTCTAGCTCGCTCGCTCTCCCAAATAAATGGTAAATAAAACCTTAAAGAAAAAAAAAAGGTGACCGGCTGGCTCCACTCTTTGTAAGTAAAACACCAAATAAAACCATGAGACCCCATCCACCTACCACACCAGCAAAAACCAAAAAGCTTACAGCAGTGGTTGCAGGCACGCATGAAGGGAAACAGCACTCCAGGGACAGGGCGGGTGGAAACAGAGCCTAGCGCCACCTTCTGGACCGTGATGAAGTGGATTCTCTACAACGTAAAAAACACTCGGAGCCCTGGGGGTGGGAGATGGGGGGTTCCAGGCAAAACCCAAGAAGCCACAAGTGGGTGATCGATTATTGGACCTGGTGTCCGTAATAGAATGATAAAAGTCAAAACTATTCAGCAATAACCAGGAATGAAACACTGACACACGCTACCCCATGGATGAACCTGAAACCATCACGTGGAGTAAAAGCAGCCAGCCACCAGGGCTGCCGTATTGTATGATCCCATTTACATGAAAGGGCCAGGATGGGCAAATCCACAGGGACAGGAAGCCGACTACCAGTTGCCAATGGCTGGCAGTGGAAACAGGCAGCTGACCGGTGCCAAAAGGGTGCAAGCTATCCTCTTGGGCCACTGAAAGGGTTCTAGACTTGCCTCAGGGGATGGGTAGCCTGACTCTGTGAACGGACTGAAAGCCCCTGCCTTGTACACTGTCACCAGGTGAGTGTTAGAGTATGCGAATTTGAGCTCAATCCCGCTGTCACACTTTCCTTAAAGCTGGATTAAAAACAAAAAGTGCACCTTCTCCTTAGACCCAGCATTTCGCTTCTAAGAATTGATCCTACTGTTCTTCTGACACATGAGCACAGAGAGCTCCTTACAAGGATATTCTTGGCAGCTCTTTTTTTTGGGGGGGGGAGGTTCATTCTAATAGCAATGGGTGCAAACACCCTAAAGGTCTGTCTGCAAGGGACAGAGGCTGGTTAAAAGAATCATAGGCCATTTAAACAAAGAAATCTTATGCAGCCCCCCCCACACACACACACTAAAGTCTACATATAAAACCAGAATTATCGCTAAAATATACTGTGTGCTGAGAAACGCGGGGCACAAAGCACGCCAGCAAAGGGGTGGAGTCCTTAACCCCCACACCGCCCCCTGATGTGCCACGTGATTTTCAACTGTTCGTTGCTGTATCTGAGATGGTCCTGGGAAGAAGGTCAGGGAGATGAGGGTCACTTACAGCAACTGCAGGGGACCTTTTTTTGTTTTTGTTTTTGTTTTACGTAGGCTCTACGTCCAGTGTGGAGCCCAACCCGGGGCTTAAACTCACAATCCTGAGATCAAGACCTGAGCCAAAATCAAGAGTTGACTGCTTTACCCACTGAGCCACCCAGGCACCCCTGCGGGGGACCTTTTAAATTCAGTAGAAAAATATCTTACCATTTTTATTACCGGTACGGCTGGACATCAGCCCTGGGGCCACGGAATGCCTTGTTTTATAGAAAAATAACATGGGGATGCCTAGGGGCTCATTCGGTTAAGTGTATGCCTTTGGCTCAGGATCAAGCGCCGTGTGGTGTCCGGCTCCTTGCTCGGCGGGGAGCCTGCTTCTCCCTCTCCCTCTGCCACTCCCCCTGCTTGTGTTCTCTCTCTCTGACAAAGAAAGAAAGAAGGGAAGAAGGAAGGGAGGGAGGGAGGGAGGGAGGGAGGCAGGAAGGAAGGAAGGAAGGAAGGAAAAATAATGTGTGTCCTTCCCTAAATGTCTAAAATATTTCTGAAAGGATGTGTGGGAAGCCGGGGGAAAGTAGGGCTTGGGGCCCTGCAGGAGACCTGGTTTCCACACTATGACCTTTGGCACATCCAGATTATGTCACCACACACATATGTCACTTCCAAAGTTTTGTCTCCGAATTGCAAAAATCGGAGCTGCTGCCCACGCCCACCAAGCAGCGGGGTGGCCCTGGGGAGGGTTACTTGAGGTGACCTGTGTCAGGAGGCCAGGCCCCCACTGTGGCCGCCATCTGGATTTGTTTGTCAGTTGCCCCAGGAGGAGAGCAGATACTCACCAGGTGGAGGAAGTTTTGCAACCACGGTTAGGAAATCCAGCAGGGGAGGCCTGGGACCCTGTGTCAATATGCCAAGAAGGCTGGCCTCTGTCTGCAGCCCGGGGAGACGGCCAAGCTGGCGCTTGCTCGGGTTCCAGCCCTCCCAATTGGCACTAGAGCCAACAATAGCTCCCAGGGCCTCCCGCAGTGCCAGAGACCAGAGGCTTTCTCCACGGGACTCCAAGTTCATCCAAGTGATGAACAGTCAGGCGGTTGCAAAAAGACGGGTCCACCTACACGTACTTGTTATGGGTCGAATCATACCCTCTCCCCCCAAAACAGGTATGTTGACGTCCTAACCCCCAAGCCCTCTCAGAGTGTGGCCTTCTTTGGGTATTGGGTCATTGCAGATGGAATTCTTTAAGTCAAGACGAGATCACAGTGGAGTAGGGTGGCCCCTAACCCCACGCGACGGGTGGCTTTATAGAAGCGGGGAGGTGGGGTGCGGTTTGAACACACAGATGCGCGCACGGGGAGAAGCCCCATGAAGATGACGACAGAGCTCGTGTGATGCTTCGCCATGCCAGGGAACACCGAAGTTTGCCAGGAAACTACGAGAATCTGGGAGCGAGGCAGGGGACAGACAGATTCTCCCAGGACAGAGCAACCCTGCCGACACCTGGAGTTCAGCAGTCTGGCCTCCAGAACTGGGAGACGGTCCATTTCTGCTGCTGAAGGCACTCAGCCTGTGGTGCTTTGTTACAGCGGCCCGAGCAGACAAATACAGGACTGCCGCTGAACTACTGTCAAAACATATGATCTGGTGAAAACCAGTGGGGGGCAAAGCATCGCCACCCAGAGAATGAGCCGAGTATTTCGTTCCAGTGCCGCCCGGGGCAGACCAACGAGGGCCACAGTCAGGGTCTTCCCTGCACCTTTACTTCAGCTTCCTCCAGGCCTCCGACGCGTCCTCCATACAGCTCAGAGGGGCCTCTGCCCTGCTCCCAGCTCTCCCACGGCTCCCTGGTGCCCCCAGAACAAAGCCGCAGCCCCTCAGTCTGGTGTCTGGGGCCCAGCCTGCCTCGGCAGGTCCATCTCCCCACCCCTCGGTCACACACTAGACCGAATCCACTCTAGAAGCTTTAATTCCTCAAACACGCCATGCCTTTCTGCCCCAGGGCCCTTGCACAGGCTGTCCCCCTGGCCTAGAAGGCTCTTCTCTCTCTCTGAAAATTAGCAAGGGAAACCTCACAAAAGCAGACGCGGGAGGCTAGAAGGGGAGGCTGGAAGGGGGAGACACACTACCCAACGTTAAGTACAGACACCAGCAGAAGAATCTTCAACAGGAAAGAATCCTCAGTGACAGGCCCGAACAGGGAAAGATGTACATTGCATCTCCTATAAGAAACTGGCTGCCCCAGCAGCTCGGCCAGAGAAACCGCCAACACCCTCAACTCTTGCTTTTCTCCAGAGGACTTTTGTTCAAAACAACGTCTTCTGACTTCCTTCTCATCTCCGTAAGATAAAATTCCTATCCCTTGCTGGATTCCTGTTGTAGCTTGCTTGTCCCAAATTACAGTTCTCCACTATTCCTGAATAAATCCATTTTGCTGGTAAAATAACCCACTGTTTTATTTGGGGGGGGCGGTAACAACCTGCTAGCACCAATACTCACCCTCTTGGCTCCTCAGGCCTCGGCTCAGAGGTCACCCTCTCTGTGTCCCCTTCCCGATCCCCTCCTTAAAGCTGTACCTCCTCCCTCCTCCAATCCCTGTATCTTTTTCCCAACCAGAGAGGACTGCATGTCCAGGTCCCCCACCTGCCCACGCGCTGCCCCAGCCCCACCCTTCACGGGGGCTCAGGGCTCACTCACAGGTGATTTCGTCCGGGGTGAATCCCAGGACCTTCAGGGACTCCAGTGTCTCGTGGAAGAGCTCCCGCTCCTGGCTGGGAGATGAAGATGGCCCGTTGGTCAGGAAGCGGTAGTGGGAGCAAGGCTCCAGAAGGAGGTCAGCTGCAGGGGGTAATGAGTGGACGCCAAGGTCAAGGGTGAGCTGTGGAGTCAGACTCACGTCCCCACAGCCACCCCGGGGGCAAGTGTTCACTTCCCCCCACTGGGGACCTCGGTCTCTTCCTCTGTCAAATGAGTGAGGATCCTCTCCTCGTGGTTTGATGGGAAGGGCCAGGCGTGGAGGGGGTTTGCTTAGCCCTACTTCGGACCCTTTCGTCGTCCCTCCTTCCATAGGGATTGTCAAGTCCTAGAACTGCCCAGGCAGTTCTGCTGCAGGCAGCAGCTGCAGAAGCAAACGGGCCGCGGGTGCCTGAACTGGCAGAAGCTGTGGGACAGCAGGGCTGGCGGCAGAAGGCATGGGGGTCCCAGAGCCTGGGTAAGGAGGGGCCGGGGGGCAGCCAAGGCTATGGCGTAAGGAGCCTCGGGACAGCAGGGGCCCCGTAAAGGAGAGCCCTGGACTCTTCAGCCAGAAGGCGGCAGGACCACGAGGCAGCAGGGGCTGCGGCAGAGCTGGAGTTGTGGTGTCACCCGTGCGGGGCAGGCAGAGGCCCTGCGGCTTCAGAAGAGAAGCAGCCAGAGCGGCAGCCTGGGAACCAAGCAGCCAGGGTGGGCGAGACCCACGAGGAAGCTGGGACCAGACGGCAGCAGGCCCAGCCAGCAGCATGGGCTGGAGCGGACGCCGAGGGGCCAGGGGCGGCGGGATTCTCTCCTCGGCCAAAGTCACGACATCAAGGTCAGGGCGCAGCAGAAACCTGGCGCAGCGGGCTCCGGGGGAGGTGCCAGAACCCACTGCCCAGCGGGAGCCTGACCTAAAGCAGGTGCCTGACAAATCCTACTGACTGCCTCCCAGTTCCTCCTCCCGGGGCCCAGGGAAGCCAGGGGCTCCCCCTGCCCCCCACTCCCCGTGAGCCACAGCACTGACCTTTGAGCTGCTCCCCTGCGCCTCCCAGCAGCTGGTAGAAAATGTGGAAGCTGCACTCGTCCTTGGCCTGGCGGATGGCCCGCGACTTCTCCAGCAGGTCTGGGCGGCCAGGAGTCAAGGTCCTGTAGGCGAGGGGCGGCGGGGAGGGTGGGGGGGAGGGCGGCGAGGGGATCCCACCCAGCCCCCTCAGCCCGTGCTGTCCCCCTGCCATCCTGTGAAGCCGTGGAGCTGTTCACAGCCCAGGCCTTGGGCATGTCACTTAAGCACGCATGCCTCAGTTTCCTTATATGTGCAAGAGGCTCAATACAACACCCATGAAAGAGTTGCTGTGAGGGTAGATGCATTATTCTGTGTCAAACACCCAGAGCAGTGCCTGGCTGGTAGCTAACCATGGCAAAGAATATCTCTGGCCATTATTACCCTGCTGGCCTCAGTTTCCCTATATGGATAGTGGGGCTATCGGCTCCTCCCTTGTAGGAAAGTCACGTGGCACGTTTACACTCTAAGAACTGGCAAGCCACCTTAAAGTAAAATAAAACACCTGCTAACTGTTTGCCCCTCCGTGGCCTCCCGCTCATGGACCACGCAGCATGGATTCAGCATGACAGTTGTAATGCGGGACCTACCTCGGGGAGCCGGGCCCAAGATCTGCTGCAAGCCATTGACCAAACTCCCCGGGTCGCTAACCTGCTCGGGTAAGGTAGGGAGGACCTGGGGAGGGGGTCCCTGCAGGCAGGGTGGGGTGGGGGAAGCACACACCCTGAGCCTTGGTTTCTTCTTCTGTTCAGTGGGCTGAGAATGGGTACAGGGACAAGGAACTGGGATCACACAGGGAGAACTCTCCGGACAGCACCAGGTGCAGAGCAAATGCTCAGGAAATGGGAGATGCCCGTTTGCTAAGACCTCCTCCCAAAACCCTTACATCCTGCATCTGCTTCCCAGCCTTCCCCCAGAGCACAGAAGACTGTGAGTTTCTCAGACACCTCTAGGGATGGGCATGGGGTTAACTGTTAATATGGCTGATGTGACGATTACTAATTAGCAACCAAGAATGTTAACATCAATAAAGGACACTGCTAATTTATTCCAGTCGTTAACTCCTAATGACGGCAGCTCGTTCTGGAGTGCTTACTATATGGCAGGCGCCATGCTAAGACTTTGACCCCCACTGCCCACCAGCCCTTCGAGGGCAGGTTCCATGATCCTCCCTCTTCCACAGAGGGGGAAACAGAGGCACAGAGAGGTCAAATAATGTGCCGAAGGTCCCTCAGCCTCAAAGTGGCAGAGCTGGAATTCGAACCCAGGTCGGTGTGATTTCTTTGCCCATTTTCTTAAATTCCGCACTCCTGGAGCTCTGGTGCTTTATCTCTTAAATTCCTACTGCACTGGGGGATGCTTGGGTGGCTCAGTCAGTTAAGCATCTGCCTTTGGCTCAGGTCATGATCCAGGGTCCTGGGATCGAGCCCCGCGTCGGGCTCCCTGCTCAGTAAGGAGTCTGCTTCTCCCTCTGCCCCTCTCTCCCCCAGTTTGTGCTCTCTCTCTCGTTCTCAAATAAATAAATAAAATCTTAAAAAAATAAATAAGCTCCTACTGAGCTTGCATGCTGCCCGCGCAGAGCAGGGTTGATACCACAGGTCTGAGACGGCCTGCTCCCACGGCTGCCCGTGGCTGGCTGGCATCTGGGAAGCTGGATTTCGGGAGGGTTCCCAGCACTCCCTGACCACCAGGAGGGGCTCCCTGTGCCTAAGCTGTTGGTGCAAACAACGTGGTTTCTGCTGAACACCTGCTTTCCTTCGGGGAGTCTGGAATTTTGGTACATGCCAGGCCGAAGGCGCTGAACGTGACTGTCCCCCACGAAAAACCCCAGGGTGCTGACGGAGACTCTAACAAGCGTCCCTGATGGACAACATCTCACACCTGTTGTCATGTCTCATTGCCTGTCCTGTGTGACTCCACGGGGAGGGGACTCTGGAAGCTGGTCTCCCCCACACTTGGCCCCACGTGCCTGTTCCCTCTGCAGCCTGTGCCTTGTATCCTCTCTCTGTGGTAGGCCACAGCCGTGCCACCGCGCCACAGCAAGGCCACAGCAGTCCGGGCCTCCCCCCTCCACTGGGGGGGGTGCTGCATCTATGCCTTTCCCAGGTTCCTTGCCCTTCCCCGGGGGGGTTAACTGAGGCACGGTTTCTGAACATCAGGGAGCCAGGCTTCCCCGTGTGTGTGAACACCTGTTTCCTGGAAGCAGTGAGATCCCAAGGGCCACCCGGCCTCCGCCACCAGGTGCCCCCTGGGGCTATGTGAGGATACAGGTCTCAATGTTGGCACCCACGATGTACCCAGCCACATCGAAGTTGATGCGGATGAATTTGCCCTGGGAAGGAAGGGTCAGGGGTTAGCTGAGGGTCCTCTTCCCCGCTGGGGACCTCTAGAGCACGTGTAACCCACACTCACCCCTCCCAGAGCTAATGGGACTTTCTCTCTCCCTCAATCTGAACCCCGCCCCAATTGTGAGGTCCCAGCCAGGGGCTCCCTGGGGAATCCAAGGTCCGGACCCCTTTGACTGCTTTCCTCAGGACCTAGACCCCCAGCCACTCCTCCCTCAGACCCAGGAGTCCTGGCCCCCAGCCCCTTCCTCCCTTAGTCAGCCCCCACTTCGTGCTTCCCCTTAACCACCCCCAAAGTTCCCAGCTCCCAGCAGCCAGGCTCTGCTCTCCCCCAGCACTCACAAATCGGGAGGAGTTGTCATTCTTCACGGTCTTGGCATTGCCAAAGGCCTCCAGGATGGGGTTGGCCTGGAGAAGCTGCCGCTCCAGCTCACCCTGCAGGGCACGGGAGAGAGCCCATCAGTGACAACCGGGCCGGGGCCGGGGTCTGTGCTATAACCGGCTGGGTGTGTGCATGTGAGGGGCCTCCATGTGTCTGCGTGGGGGCCTGCTCTCCCACACCCAGGTCTTGCCCTTCAGTTTACTGTGAAAGAACAAGGAAACATCTCTGAGATGCTTTGTGGAGTGGAAGCAACAAAAACATAACAAAAACCTGCTGCAGAGCAATATCTACAATGTGATCCCATTAGTAAAAACTAAATTGAGAAAAAAAACACCACCAAACAAGACTCCCACTTCTCCAGGTATAGACCCATGTTTGTAAGCATTTAGAGAAGGGTCTACGAGGATACACACCAGACTGTCAACAGGCTACACCACTCCAGGGAAGGGGCACAGAGAGGACAAAAGCGGAATTTCATTTTGTCTTTTTCTGTTGTAAAACACACGGACTCATGGATTACTTGCAGGATTAATTAAGAAAAAAAAAATCGATACCGTCCATATAACGTGCTTCAAACTGTCTGGCACATAGTAGGCATTCCAGAGATGGAAGCTTCCTTCCCCCACCAGGTGGCTCCAGGGAAGGGATCTACTCTGAACTTCCCTCCAGCCACCTCAGTGTCAGAGCCAGGAGCACAGTAGGTGCTCAGGAAACAGCAACCCCCTTCCCCTCCTAGCAAGGTTCTCGAGGGCATCAACTATTTCTTTAAGTTTCTGTGAGCCAGGGCACCTGGGTGGCTCAGTCCTTAAGCATCTGCCTTCGGCTCAGGTCATAATCCCAGGTCCTGGGATCGAGCCCTGCATCGGGTTCCCTGCTCCGCGGGGAGCCTGCTTCTCCTTCTGCCTCCCCTCCCTGCTCATGCTCTCTCTCTGTCTCGCTCTCAAATAAGTAAATAAAATCTTGAAAAAAAAAAATCAATTCCTGTGAGCCCTCAGACACTAGCATGAGCTGGGTGTATGCAGGTGGCCTGCAATAATGGCGCTGTTGGTCTCTGGGCTGTGTGAATCCATGTGTCTGTGGGTCCTATCTACACACACTCAGCAAGTCAGCAGTAAATGACAATTTGGTCTCACAGCTTCATCTTGGTGTCTGTGGCCCATGGGCACACACACAGCAGGACTGCGCCAAGCAGCAACATGGGCTCTGGACGTGTGCATGCATAGGGCTGCCAGAAACAACAGTGGGGGGAGCTCCACACTAGGGTGGCATTAAATGACAGCACGGGGCCTGGCATGCACACAGTGGGACCACCATGAGCAGCGGCGTGGCTCCCGGGCGGCCACCGGTGTCCCGAGGCCCGTCTGCCGAGGAGACCGTGGGTTGGGCTGACCCGGGTGGCGTGAGGGGTGGCATGATTCCAGGTGATTCCCTGCTACTCACATAAGACAAGGTGCTGGCAGCCTGAGGAAGTCACGGGACACGAGACATGGACCAGGACACAGACCAGGACGCGGCACATGGAACGTGGACAGACACACAGGTGAACCGGCGGTCTGGGGTGGTGGGCAGGGTGGGGAGACATGAGGGGCCAGGGAAATTGGGCATGTGGAGTAAGGTGGCCTGGGGGAACCACATCGCCTGGGTTTGAATCCTCTCTAGCCCTTCCTGGGTGTGTGACCTCTAACAGACGACTCACCCCAGCCGTGCCTGCAGTTTCTCATCTTTAACACACGAGAGCAACACCCACACACTGGAGTGTTGAGTTCATGTAAGCAGAGCGACTGGTACTATATAGATGCTCACTGGTGAAGGGAACTGGGAATCGTAGGTCCTTACCTCAGGCCTGGCACACAGTAGGTGCTCAAGACTATAAGCACCTACCGTGTGCCAGGTGCTGTTCTGAGGGCTAATGAAGCCACGAGCTGGCCCTCGCTTTTCCGTTTCCATCCTGCCTCCACTCCTAGCACTGTCTCAGGCACACAGTGGGTGTGCAGGCGGCATGGGCAGCCAAGAGAAGGCTCACGATTATGGCCTTCCATAAGGGAGGCGGGGGGTTATGGGGAAAAGCAGGGGCCTCAGATGGAGGGGGCATTGCCAGTGGCAGGGTCCAGAGCATGTCCCGAGGCAGGGCACTCACCGGTATGCCTGGCTCCTTCCTGCCCTTTGGTGATGATGCCACGTGGGCGAGATACTGGATGACCTTCTTGGTGTTTTCTGTCTTCCCAGCCCCAGATTCCCCGCTATGGCGGGCACAAGGGGGAGAGCAAAGGGGGTTGACAATGATGCCAGGTAAGACCTGCCCCTTCCAAGCAGAGCCACACCCAGCCAGGACCCTGCCTCCTCCAGGAAGTCCTTCAGGATTACTCACGTGCAGAGAATGGACTGATCTTCACGATCTGTAAGGGACAGAGGTCGACATGTCACCTGGAGGGTTTCTGGAGTGGGACCCTGGCCCCTTATACCATACCCTCTTCAAAGGGGTAAGGAAAAGTCTTTTGCCCCCCAAAAGGGCTTTTTTAAGATTTTATCTATTTATTTGAGAGAGAGCATGAGCAGGGGGCGGGACAGAGGGAGAGGGAGAAGCAGACTTCCCCTGCTGGGCAGGGAGCCCAACACAGGACTCGATCCCAGGACCCTGAGATCATGACTTGAGCTGAAGGCAGCCGCTTAATCGACTGAGCCACCCAGGCTCCCCTCCCCGCAAAAGGGTTTTGATGTGTGACATTCTTGAATTCTAACGCCCCACTCCAACCCGGCTTCTTGCTTGCTGTATGATGCTGGCAAAGTTGCTGTCCCTCTCTCAGCCTGTTTCCTCACCTGTAAAACGGAGCAGGAAAACTCCAACTGAACAGAATGTAATGCGTTCAACAAACTTCGATTTGAGCCCCTCCTGTGCTCCGCCTCATGCTGGGTGTGTGGGATGCAAAGACATGAGAGCAAGGTCCGGGCCCCCAAGGCTCAGCCGTTGGCATAAAGCAGGTCACAATACAGTAGTGATGGTGACTGGTGGCCCACGGGTGGATCTCTGCCCTGCAGAGAGCACAGCATGGTTCCCACCATCTCCCCCAGTGCTCACCCTGTGCCTGATACGACTGATTACCTACTAAGCACCAGGCACCTACAATGATGGGAACTGGCAAAGTCCCTGCCTTCACGGAGCTTCTGCTTGAGTTGGGGGACAAAAAGCACATAAAGTAAAACCGAGGATGATTTGACAGTTGGCAGTGTCTGCAGACATTTTCGGTTTGGTTGTACTGGCTGCGTCTACTGAGTAGAGCTCAGGAATGCTGCTGAACATCCTACAATGCATGGGATGCCCTGTATAAAGAATCCTCCAGCCCCAGATGCCAATAGAGCCAGAATTAAGCCCTGGTATAACGTAATAAGAAGACTGAGGGGTGGAGGGCCAGGAAGGCTTCCCAGAAGAGGTGATGTTTCAGCTCAGCCTTAAAGGATGAGGAAGTAGAGAAAGAGCGCTCCAGGCAGAGGACACACAGCCAGTGCAAAGGCCCTGTGGTGAGAACAAGTTGGAGATGTCTGAGAGACAGAAAGGAGGCCAGAGAAGTTGGGGGACAGGGCAGAGCTGGAGATTGTGCAGACGGGTTTGGAGGTCATGATTAAAAGATCTGGATAGTTTTGGGTGCACATAGGTGGCTCAGTTGGTTAAGCGTCCGATTCTTGATTTCGGCTCAGGTCATGAATTCAGGGTTGTGAAATCGAGCCCCATGTCGGGCTCCATGCTCAGCGGCTATTCTGCTTTAGATTCTCTCTCTCCTTCTGCCCTTCCCCCTCCCCTCTCAAATAAATAAATAAATCTTTTTTAAAAATCAAGATAGTTTTTAAATGGGGCAGGAGGTCTCCAGGTAGGTGGTTTTAAGCCAAAGGGAGAGCTGCATTCAGCCTGGTTTGGAAGCCATACGGATGTGGGTTCAAGGCCCAGCCTCCCCTCTGCCTTGCTGTGTGACCTTGAGCCAATCTCTAAGATGCTCCATGCCTCAGTTTCCCCATCTCAAAAACAGGGCTCAAACAGCCCTCACCTCACAGGGCTGTAGTCAGAACTCAGAAAGAATGTCCAAAAAAGTTTTTATATACTAGTTAGTACATAATGCTGTTTTGTGGCCTGTTTTCTATCGGGGGCTGAGCCCTGGGGCCCGGGATCTCGCTCTTGTGTCTTTGAATCTCTCACGCCCAGCACAAAGTGGCGCACACGGTAGGGGCTCAAATTGCAGTTAGTTGAATGAATCATATTCTGTTCAGCTGAGGTTTACTGTCTCCATTTTACAGGTGAGGAAAGAGACTCAGAGAGGGACAGCTGTTCCGCTAGGGTCACACAGAAAGCAAGAGGCTGAGTTGGGTGGGGTATTAGAACGAGGTGAGTCACACAGCAAAACCCACAACACCCAGCCCAGGGTGAGGATGTGACACACAGTGTGACCCACATACAGGGAGGCAGAGGTTGGGAGCCCTGGGTCCAAGACCCATTTCAGCCACGCACCCACCATTGGGACTGTAGGCAATGATGGCATGCTCTGTGCCTCAGTTTCCCCAGCTGGAAACCAGGGATAATGAGCACACTTACTTTATGGGGTTGCTCATTATGAGGTTAAATATGTCAATCCATGAAAAGTGCTCGGCACAAAGTAGCCACTCACCCCTGCTTTATTGTCTATTTATTTATTTATTTTGTCCTAAGGTATAATGACCAATATATAATAATGGCTAAAAAGTATTATAAAAATAAATATATAACAAATCAGATTATATAAGCAAAGGAAAGAAGTGTCACCAATGACCAAATATAAATTTATAATGTGAATACAAAAACGTTGCCTAATAAACGTGTTCTACTGCATAATGCAGGTTTATGCTATATCAGATATTAAACCACTGGTTCTCAAACTTGGTGCCAGTGTCAGGATCCCCAGAGGGAGCCCAGGGATCTTGTGAAGCTCCCAGAGTTTCTCTGCCTTAGCAGGTCTGGAGTGGGGCCCAAGTTTGCATTTCTGACAAGTTTCCAGGTGATGCTGATGCTCACCACACTCTGAGAACCACCGCATTATGCGTTATAAATGCATCATTATAACCCACAATAGAACTATAGCATATGCTATGTGATATAAGTATAATACATGCCGTATAAATATACTGCCACATACCATCATATGTCATATGATAGTAAGACATAAATTTTTAAATATTTAATATGCATTTAATATAAGCCAAATATTAAAATAGATATGTAATAATTTATAATGATTACATTATGTACAGAACATGTGAATTATGTCATTTTGCCCGGACATCCTTGTACAACCTGCCCAACTGTACACGGTGACCCCACACTGTCCACCATCCAAGGGACTGACATTAATTCCGTGACAATGTGGACCATGTAACAACATAAATGTTGAATGAATGAACACTAAGAATCACTGTCTCAAGAGAAAATTTTGCAGAAGCCTGGCATCAGTTGGCTCCCAGGTGATACTGTTGAGAGAAGGGGTGAGCATAGAGACAAATAAAAAGGGGCCTGTCTGGTAGGATCCAGAACTCGTCCACTCAGCCCTCCACTTGTGCTTCCTCCTACCCCATGAAGAAGCCTCAGAGTCCGAAATTCTTGATCTGTCATCTTATCCTGACTCCTAGAATAGCCCCCCCCCCACCTCGAAGAGACATGTCCAGCAGTCCCAGCCCCATACTCACCCTGGAGCATGCTTCGGTAGGCCCCCTCAGTCACTGCATACACGTGGGGTGGCACTTCATGGCGTTTCTTGCCCCGGTACATCTCCACAATGGCCTCCGTATAGATGGGAAGCTGCTTGTATGGATTGATGACCACACAGAAAAGGCCAGAGTATGTCTGCAGTGGGCAAGAAAGGAAAGGGCCTCAGCTGCCTGTCTGAGGCCCAGAGGGCAGCAGGGACTGCCATGTACAGCTGGGCAGGTTGTGCACAGCACAAGGATGGCCATGAAAGGGGCTGCTGTTCAGATCATGACAATGTAGATTTGACCATTTGTGACAAAGACTTTCAGGCTGAAGGTGGAAGAGAATCTTTCCATATTGCACAAAGGTGCTGTATGGATTAGGATTCACCCTGAAAGAGAATGTGGCCTTTGCAGCCAGCCAGACTTGGGTCACAGCCCACTACCACCTGGATTCACACACACGTAAAATGACCATGTGCGAGCTCATCTGCTGCAGCACTCTTTATAATGGCAGAAGTCTGGAAATGACCTGCATGAATGTTCTTAAAATGGATCGCTATGGTACTTGTGTACGGATATGGAATTATCTCCAAAGCATTATCGAAGAAAGAACACAAGGTGAGGACTGTTTGCAGTGAAAGAAGAGGAAGAGTTAGATTTGTATGTATTTGTTTGAACGTACATCCTCAGAAGGTATCACAGTATCTCCCGCTGAAACGTGACAGAACCAAGTCTGTGGTTCCTACTGCAAACAGACTCACAGGCGGGCTTACACGCTTACAGGAGGAAATGCTGAAGTTCAGGACCAAGGTATGTGAAAATAAAGATGCAATTTTTCTTGCATCCAAGTTCACGGACTCCCTGAATTCGTGCTGACCCCTGATGGGCCCGGGGTTCAGCTGACAACAGAGGCACTCCAGCCACAAAGAGGCAGTGAGGATTGCTAGAGAGCTAGCTGGTCACCCAGCTAAACCAACCCAGAGACCTCACCGGCTATGCCAGCCGGAACTGGCTCTTGAAATGAGCCGGAGAGGTAGGTACTTAGTGGCCTCGCTGGTTAACGATTAAACCACTTAGCTATCCGGCCAGCTCCTTAGTGGGTTAGTAGTAGGATTGCTTTAAGCTCCCCAGACAGCTTGCGCTTCTCAAGCTGAGCAGGGTGTGGCCACCACGGGCTGCCCGGCTCCCAGGTGCCAACCCTTTAACGGTGGGAGGGTGGGTGGCCAGCCGAGAGCCGAACAACCGGTTTGCTGGGTGTCTGCCCTCGCTGCCTTAAAGAGCTGCTCCCGGGAGCTCCCCTGGCAGAGGGTGGGGCAGCCGGACCACATTCTCTGGGAGAGTATCTCATGGCTGCTGGCGCCCCGGCCCCCACTCCTGCCTGGCGGAGGAACCCACTCCCCTACGCCACCCTCCCACCTCAGCTCCCTCCTGCCAGCCACACCTTGTTGCCAGGATGACACCCCCCGCCCCCCACGGCAACCTGAGCTGGCTGCCAAGGCCAGGGAGCAAAGGGCAGAGGCTGTGCCCATAGAGAGGGTTAGAGACACCTGAGTCGGGGGGGGCAGAGCAGGCGACACCCGGTTGGAAGGGTCTGACGCAGATGCCCAGCCCCCGGGGCTCTGAAGCCATCCAGCCCAGTGACTCTCTCCAGTCTCAGTTTCCTCCCCACCTCATTACAGAGGCTGTGGGGATTAAGGGAGACAGTGAATAAAAACCAGCCAGCCCAAGGCGGGGCCCCATAAAAGGCACTCCAAGTGTGGGTCCCGAGACTCTCCTGTTACCCGTCCCACCTGGGAGCTAAGAGCTCGCTCAGACTTCAAAGCCGTGTCATCCTGGGTTTCCACTTGTGTGTGACTCGCACAAGGGATTTGCCCTTCCTGAGCCTCAGTCCCCAGCCCTGGAAAATGGGCTTTTAATCCTGACCACCTAGAAAGATTCTGAGCACGGTGTGTCCTCAACAGACGGGTTCCCTTCCTGCCCAAAGCATCCAGGCAAAGGGACTGAGACCTTCAGGGACTCCAGGCCAAAGACCGTATTAGTGGCAGAAACTGGGTTTCTGGAGGCCTGGACACCATACCCACCAATCAACGCTGTCTTCCCCATCACCAGTCAGCCAGCCAAACAAGCATCTATAAAGCACGGACCGAAGACAAGCAGGGTGGAGCTTGATCACACCTCTGACACCTTCTGGAAGGCGGGTGGAGCAAGCACCCTGAGCTTTCTGGATCTACTTTCTCATCAAATGGGGTCAGGAACAGCACTTCCACATAGGGTGGCTGGGGACCATCCATAGGTTCGTCTTGCACGTACGAGGCCCGGCAAGGGCCCTGGAACACTGCGTGTGCTTAACATGTTAGTTGTTAACTACCACGGGGCCGACGGCTTCCCCTCTCCGAGATGGGGGAATAGATGATAACCATTCCTACCTGGTAGCTGTGTGTGGAGGGAGGGGGGTCAGCAAGATCACATCGGAAAGTTTATAACAGCACCCGACAGAGAAAGCAGGCACTAAGTGCTAATGGTTATTATTAAGGCCCAATTAGCTCCCTGTCTAGTCTTCTGGAATCTTCCATCTCGTTTCCATTTGTGAGACCCAGGGGAGTGGCTTGGGCCGAGGCCTCTTTCCCAGGGTTTGCAAAAGTGAGCGAGGACTCAGCAGGGGCCAGTGCAGCCTGGAGAACATTGCCAACCCCATCCGGAGTCACACAGCCCTCGATTCCAATCCCACAACCGTCGCCTCAAGCTGAGGGGTCCTGAGCCAGCCACTGGCCCTCCCAGCCTTGGTCTTCTCCTTCCCAAACGGGAGTCAGACTTCATAAAAATATTCTGAGCTTACGGGTGGATATTGCGGCCACTCTATTTTTATATTTTGATATATCTCATCATTGAGTTAAATGTTCTTTTATTACTCCCATTAAAGTTTTGTCTTTTTTTTTTTTTTTTTTAATATAACACCAGCACTTTTCCTTTGAGGGTGTTAGCTAGGTCTTTAAAGAATTTTCTTGGGGGGTGAGCGCCAAGGCGGTGAGACCCCAGCCCTCTAAGCTGCTATTTGGAATGCGATTCTGGGACCAGCTGCGGGGGTTCAAATCCTGCCCTGACTCCTTCCTATCTGTGTGACCCGGGATCCAAGTCGCTTGACATTCCTGAACATCAGGTGATAACAACGGTCCCTGGCCCAGAGGTGCGCCGATAACCCGCACACGGCACTTAGAACAGCACTTGGCACATGGTAAGTGCTCAATAAATATTTGCTAGCCACCATTATTATTATTTTTCATTACTATTGTTGACATTCTTTGTCGATCTCTTTAATCCTGTTTGCTCTAATAATGCTCTGGCTGCCCATTAGAACCACCCTGGAAGCTTATTAAAAAATACTACTGTCCCTATCACAGCCCTGGGAAGCTTGATTTAAACAGGGGAGGGTGGGGCTCGGGTGCTAATACTTTCAAAAAATTCCCCAGGCGATTCTAACTCACAAAGGCGGGCTTACGAACCACTGCCCTCCCTACTCCACTGTTTGCTGTAGAGATTAATGTGAGAGATACTCGACGCTCAACAGACACGAAACCACCAGAATCAACCTCACAATCATCAATCCCATCTTCATCTTGAGAGGCGCCACAGTGGAGGAATGGCGCCTGCAGCTGGCCGGCCCAGGGCCGGCCCAGGTCCAGCCGGTCTGCCTGGGTGACCTTGGTCAAGGAACTTGACCTTTCTGGGCCTCCCTGTTTGTTCAATCTGTAAAATGGGGACTACGTGCTTTATAATTGGGAAAGTGTATGGAGACAATACACCTAAGAGTGCCTAGTGCTTGCTTAATAAATGTCAGCGTTTATTGTTATGAAATCTCTCCCGGACTCAGTTTCCTTTTCGGTAAAACGGAGCTAATAATAGGCTCTGCTTTGTGTACAATGAGAGGAAGTGAATTAATATATGGAAGGGAATTTAGGACAGCCTGGCGTGCAGTTTCCCATACTCGGTGGTTGTCACTCATTATTACGACAGACCCATATCCGTTTCTCAAAACTCTTTGATGTGTTCTATTTGAGCACTTGGAATTTTTTTTTTACACTCTAGGAAAAATAATAAGGCGCACGGCATCTACCGTATAATATTCCGGGACTCCCCCAAAGGCGTCTGAGGCCGTTCTAGGCAATAATCTGTAATTTGGCAACTCCGTGTAGGAATAGCCGCAGGGTGCGGGATCCCGAGCAGAAATGGCCTCGCGCTACTCAGGCTAGGGGCTGCACCCGGCTCCCCACCCCCGGGCCATGCCCTCCCAGCCCGCGGCTACTCACGTAGATGAGGCCCGAGTAGTACCGCTCACGGAGATTGTGCAGCACGGAAGCCTCGTTGAGGCAGGTGAGCTCGGCCATGTCCTCGGCCTTGCTGAACTTGGGCGGGTTCATGCGCTGGATCTGGTCCCGCGGCAGCCGCAGCCTGCGCCCGCTCTCCGCCAGCTCCACCTCGGCCTCCTCCTCGCCCTCATTGCGCAGCGCCGCCGCCTCGAACCCGTGCAGCTCCGAGGGCACCCACACCAGGCGCCGCGCCGTCCACTCCACCTGCGGCGAGGTGCCGCCGCCCCCTGGTGAGCCACCCACGCCTGACCCACTGGGCGCGAACAGGTACGACTGGGCGGCCTCGGGCACTGGGCCGGGCCTGGAGGCCGCCTTCCGCCGGGGCACGGACAAGGTCACCGCCGCCATGGTCTGCAGGGGAGAGAAGGCTGGAGGTTAGGTGGGGCTCCGTTCCCAGCCCAGACTGCACCCCCCAAGGCAGTCCCCACTGCCTTTCTTCACCAGACTTCTTTTTACACATCTGCAAAATGGGCCCACAGATCTCCTTTACTAATTCCATTCATTCATTCAATAATTATCTAATCAGCCTCCCTGGGTCAGGCACCGTTCAAGGCACTGGCCATACGGCCAAGAAGCCAGCAACAGATCCCTGCCTACAGAAGGCGTTTGCATTCCAGCCCAGCGCTGTCCAGTATGGAAGCCACTGCCACATACGGCTACTGGACAGTTGAAATGGAGAATCCAAACTGAGATGGGGTCTAAGTATAAGACACACGCCAGATTTCAAAGACTTGGTACAACAAAAAACTCAGTATGTTTTATATTTGATGATTGATACATTGATTGCAATAACAGTTATTTTGAATACACTGGGTTAAATAATATATATTATTAACATTAACAATACTTGTTCCTTTTGAGTTTTTTCCATTTTTAATGTGGCAACTACAACATTTTCAATTACACATTTGGCTTGCATTATATTCTTATTGGGTAATGATGCTCTAATCCCAGGAGACAGATAAAAAGATAAGTGAGTAAATTACATAGGAGGTTAAATGTGATAAATGCCAAGGAGAAAAAGAAAGCAGGGAACAGGGGATGTTAGGATTGAGGGGTGCTGCAGTTTTAATTGGGATGGCCAGGGAAGGCCTCTCTGATGTGGTATTTGAATAAAGACCTGAGGGAGATGAAGGGAGTGAGCCATGGGAATGTTGAGAGGTAAAGCATTCCAGGCCGGGAGAAGAGCCAGTGCAAAGGCCCTGAGGCAGGAGTGTGCCTGTGTGTCTGTGGCGTTGTGAGAAGCCAGTGCGGCTAGAGCCAAGTAAACAAGGGGGAGAAGGTGGTAGGTGAAGTAAGATCGGGGACCAAGAGGGCCAGACTGAGTCATGATGAGGACCTCAGCCTCTTAGATGTGAGCCCTAGGAAGGCATCAATCTGATCTCTGTCACTCAGGTTCCTCGACCACCTCCAGCCTACCCCATCACTGCAGAACAGACTCAAATCTCATGCCTTAGTTATCAGTTCCTTCCTTCCCTGCAACCCGGCTTCCTTTTCTTTATGATGGGGAGAGCAGCCCCCTTCATTTACCCCTGCATTCACTCAACATTCTATGAGGCTGTTCAGATGCCAGGCTCTGCCTGGAGTGAGTCTGGGGACCCTGAGATGCTTCAGATGGGCCCCGCCTTGAGGAGCTCCTGGTCTGGGGGTGATCCAGCTCTAGTCTCAGCCGGCCACAACCCAGTGTGACCTGTGCGCTGTAATGGAGACACTGGGTGAGCCAGAATGTGCTAGACCCCTCCCCGCCCTCAAAGGGCCCACAAACCAGCAGCGAATAGCCCACAGCAATTTCAGGGCAGTCTAAGCACCAGTCAGGAAAACTGCCCTCCCTGTCCCTCCCTGGGCCCTGTTCCCGGAGAAGTCTGCCTCTATTCTCTCCCTCAACCTCAAACATCCGCACCAGTCACAGGAATACCCGAATAGTTGTCTCGCCCACCTCAATGTTTCTGCCTCTGCCCTCCAGGCCCCCCACCTCCAACACACCCGTGGAGAAGTCCCTCCAAACACCCAGCTCCTCTTAAGGCATCCCCACATCTGGTCCCATCAGGCTCTTGGCTTTCCCTCAGAGCCTCTCCCGCCTAGAAACTCGGCTCCAGACCACACATCCCACTTCCACCCAGACCCCTTACCCAGGCCCCAGCACCAGCAGCCCTTGGTGCTCTCAGGTCTCAAACGGATGACTCCTGCCCTCAAGCAGCAGGGTGCTCCCCCCCCTCCACTCCCCAGGATCCCAATTGCCAAAGCTAACCCCTGGCCTCCAGTGTGGCCCTGATCCACCCAGAGCCAAGCCCCATCCCTGGGACTTTGCCCCTACCCTCACCCTACCCCACCCCACCCACTTCCCCCTCCAGCCTTCAGCCTTTGACCAGGAAAGGTTTGGGAGTTTTTGCAATCATCCAGTCCGACGCTTCCCCTCCCTAGAGCCAGGAGTCTGGGCCCCCAGTCCCTTCTCCTTTGGACCCATGAGCCCGGGGGCCCCCTCACCTCACGGCAGCCGGGCTAGAGGTGAGGATGATGGGACATCCAAACCCTGAGGACTGACATCAGCCCTGATGGGGAGGGCCTGCAGGCCTTGGCTCCGGATGGCTGAGCCCCTCCGGCAGCCCCACCCTCCTTAGCCGGCAGGAACACCTCTGCCTGGGCTCATTACTGTCACCAGGGCAGGTGCTTTCACCTGCCCTGGGAGGGGCAGAGACTGCTGGGCTGGAAAAGGAAAAGGAGCCAGGGATCCGCCCCTGGGGCAGGGGCCGGGCCCTTGGCATCCAGCCCTCTGACCTCAGCCGAGTGCTAGTATTCAAGTGTCCCTTCGGTGGCTAGACCCGGAAATCTGGGCCCCAGCCCCTCCTCCCTCAGACCCAGAGGTCCAGGCCCCCAGCCCCCTCCTCCCTCAGACCCAGGAGTCAGAGCCCCCAGCCCCTCCTCCCTCAGACCCAGGAATCCGGGCCCCCAGCCCCTCCCTCCTCAAGACCAGGAGTCCGGGCCCCCAGACCCAGTGTCCTGGCCCCAGTGCCTTTGTCCCTCAAGACCTAGAAGTCCAGGCTCCCAGTGCTGTCCTCACTCAGACCTGGGATTCCTGGCCCCCAACTCCCCTCCTCAGATCCAGGAATCCGAGCGCCCAACCCCCATTTCCCCGAGACCCAAGCGCCCTGTGGCCGCCCCCTCAGCTCGCGAATCCTCGGGGCTACCTGGGGCCGCCGGCCGGTGCAGGAATCGGGAAGATGGGGAGGGGGCACGGGAATCCCCGGGCCGATTGAGCTCTCAGGTGCGACTACCTCCGCGGTCCAGCGCGGGGCGGGGCCACGTCGCGTCACCCGGAGGTAGCCCGGCTCTGATGTCACCCAGCACCTGCCCGGCTCAGGGAAGGGGGCGGGGCCTGGAGCTGCAAGGCCCTTCGCTGGGGGATGGGGGGAAGCGGAGATGAGTCTGTTGCCAGGTGGGCCACAGCGGCGCCAGCGGCAGCACCAGGGGCCCCTCCTCCTCCTGGCGGGCAAAAATCAAGGACCCACGCGGCGGAGAGGGCTGAGGACTCCCGGGTTCGAATCCCGCTCAAGCTTTCTGGGCCTCAGCTTCCCTCTGCGTGAATTGCGGCCAAAGAAATGAATAAGATGATGTGGAAGAAAAGGCCCCCAGCCCAGTGCTTAAACAAGCAGTGCCTCACGACATCATTTGATCTTTCTGAGCCTCAGTTTCCCCAACCCCGGAAATGGGACAACACAATCCAGAGAGTACCAAAGAAGACCACGAAGTGTTACCAAAGAAGACCACAAAGTGTTATTCTGGCCTCCGGAGCTTCAGTCTTCTCATGGGTGGAATGAGGACTAAGTAGTGGTAAGCGCACCTAGGCTGTGCCGATGGTTTTCTAGAACAGCTCTCTGAGTTTTAATTCATAGAATGATCTCAAAAACCAATGTGAGGGGCACCTGGGTGGCTCAGCTGTTAGGTATCTGCCTTCCGCTCAGGTCATGATCTCAGGGTCCTGGAATCAAACCCCAGGTCTGGCTCCCTGCTCAACGGAGAGTTTGCTTCTCCCTCTCCCTCTGCTGCTCCCCCTGCTTGTGCTGTCTGTCTGTCTGTCTTGTCTCTGTCAAAAAAACCCCAAAAAACAACAACAATGTGATAGGGACAATCAGCATCTCCATCCATCCAACGGGGAAGGCAAGGCACGGAGAGGGGAAGTCATGCTCTGAAGGTCACACAGTCAGTAAGAAGGAGAGCTGGGATCCAAGCTCACACCGTTTTCTGTCATTCTAAAGAGGAATTTGGGGTACTGGGTACTCAAAGGGATCAATTTCCTCTTCTTCATTGGTTAACTCTCTCGAACCTGCTTCCCCATCTACACCATAGGACCACAGCCTTCTTTAGGGAACTACTGTGAGATTAAAAAGGTTAAGGGACCCAACACACAGTTGGTCTCCAAAGTGTTATTCGCAACCCTGTCTCCCTGCAGTCACTGCCTCTGTCCAGCCTCAGTTTTCCCCTCCCTGTAAAATGGGTACAATATAACCCACCTCGAGTTAATATAATTATTTAGCTGTAAAAATAAAAGCGCCCGAGTACATCATTAGTGCTCAAATATGTCTTTCCCTACCCTTTTTGTCTCTGCCAGTCGTGACCCCTGGTCTGCACGTGAGAACAGAGACCCCTTATCTGGAGGCGGAGGACTGAAGGCGATGACTCAGGTATTAGAGCGTCCAAGGTCCCAAAGCGAGCCTCAGTTTCCCCGTCTGTGGAATAGGCCCGGGGTCTCCAGCGAGGACCCCGATCCAGCCTTACACACCGTAGGAAATCGAGTTGCGGGGCGGACGTAGACGCCCGTCCCGCCCCCCCCCGCCCCCCCGCCGCCGTCCCGCTGTGCGCCCAAGGTGAGTGGCCGCGTCACCGCTTCTCCCCCGCCGCCCGCGCCGGCCTTCGGGGCCCCTATCCGAAGCCCCTGGGCTCCAGCCTCCCCGGGCCCAGTCCCGCTACGCCGCCTCCGGCGGGCAGCGGGCCCCGGGCACTCACCGGCTTCCAGGGCCGTCCCGAGGCTTCGGCCTGGGGAGAAAGAGGGGCGGGCCCGCCAGGAGAGCCCCGCCCACACGAGCGCGGCAGGGACCAATCGGCGCCCGCTGCGACAAGCTACGGCCCCGCCCGTGGGGGACGCGCCCGCCAATCAAGAGGACCGGCTGGCGGACCGGGCCAATCAGAAGTTGTCGGAGTGTGCCAGCCGTGGGAAAAGAACGGCGCCGGAGTGCGGAGCCAGGCGGCGCGGTCGTGGGCAGGACCCCAGGCCTGACGGGCAGGGGACGCGACCAATGGCGAGCTGTGGGGGGCGGCCGGGGGCCGGAGGCCCAAGGGACACGGGTGAATGCGCCGCTTTGTGCACGCGGCATGAATGGGAGCCTTTGTGAGGGCCGGCGTGGGGGGGGCGGCTGGAGGCCGGAATGCCTGGGTCCCCCGGGAGCCGACGGGCAGGAGAGACAGGAGAGAGAATTCACTTTTGTCGAACGCCGACCGCGTACCAGGCACTCTCCCAGGCTCTCACCCACCACGGAGGTGTGGGCGATACCGTCAGTAATAATAATGATCATTTATTGAGTGCCCTGTGTATGCCAGAAGCTGTGCTAAGCGCTTTACCTGCATGATCTCATTTAATCCTTACAACTACCCCTTGGAATTAAGATCTTCATCTTCCAGATGAGGTAAACCCAAGCTTAGAAAGAGGGTGTTAATTGTCGAAAGGCATGGAGCTGGCAGGTGGCAGAGCAAGGGTTCAAATCATACCAAATCTGACTTCAGAACTTGTGCTCTTAACCACCATGCTACACCCAAACTGTGGTTAATGCTTCCCAATTTACAGATGGGAAAACTGAGGCTCAGGGAGAGGCAGATGACTTCCCAAGGTCACGAAGCAAAGGCCCCACTGAACCCTGAGGTGAAGCCCACCTCTGAAACTAGCCTGTTGCTGGAAAGCCCCAAACCATTGGTTTCTGAGCTGTGTCCCCACTTTACAGGCGTGCACTAAAGCTCCAGAAGGAGTGAGCAGCTGGGATGGCAGCAGGGGGCTGCTTGTGAATCAAGCGCCAGCCAGCCTGCCAGCCTGGCTCTGCTGCTTAGCAGCTGTGTGTGCTTGGGTCAGTTGCTGGCCTTTTTTGAAACTCCGTTGATTTCTGCATCTGTAAAATGGGGATGATGGTCTCTCTGCCTCCACTCTTGTCCCCCCACCACACACACACACACACACACACACACACACACACACACACACAGAGTCTGCTGCTAGTGGGATCCTGTCAAACTCTATTGAGACTGTACCCCTCTTCTGCTCAGAAACTTGTGCTTCATGGCTCCATCTCAGTAAAAGCCGAAGAACTCACTGTGGCCCACGAGGCCCTGCGTGAAATGTCCCCTGGGGCCCTGTCTGATCTCACCTCCCTCTCTGGTCCCTGTCACTCCTTTCCAGCCACCCTGGCCTCCTGGATGTTCCTCAATTCCACAAACACTCCTCATGCATGCCCTGCCTCAGGGCCTTTGCATTAGCTGTTTCTTCCATCAGGAATCCTCTTCCCCACCCCCACAGTTCTGCATGGATATCTGCCTCTCCTCCTCCAGTGTCAGGTCTCCTCCATTGTCACCTGCCCCAGAAAGCCTGTCCTGACCATTCCATATAAATCACTTCCCCTCATCATTCTCTCCCCTGACTTTGCTTTGTTTTTCCTCATAGCCCTGGAAGTATTTATGTGTTTATCTGTTTATCATCTGTCTCCTCACTAGAATACAAGTCCCAAGAAGGCAAGAATCTTTGTTTTGTTCAGTGCGGGATCCTCAGGGCCTGGAACACAGTAGGCGCTCAATAAGTTTTTGTTGAATCAATAGTAACAAATCCTTGCATTGTGTGAACTAAACGAGTTAATGCATGCAAAGAGCTAGGGTGCAGCTGACATCAGGAAAAGGCTGAATAAACAATAATTATTATTACAGTTGTTATTCATTGCCCTACAAACCCTTCTGGTAGCATGCAGGAGAGAAACAACAGAGAGAGAGAGAAAAAGTCTACCACGAGGGAAAGAAGCCAGAGAAAGGGAAAGGTTGAGAGGTAAGAGATGGGGATCAAAGACACGGGAGGAGAGAGATGGAGTTGGGGTGGGGGCAGACACAGCATCCAACTCCCAACGCATTTGCTTGACAATGGCAAAGGCGGTCCTTATGGGCAAGAAGCTTTGAGATTACCGTGGCCACTGCCCACCTCTTTGCAGACAGGGAAACTGAGTTCCGGGGAGAGGGGGGACCTTTTCTGAGGGCTCCTGAAGTGATAATGCAGCTCCAATGTATGAGGCCTGATTGTGGGCTGGGAACGTGACCATCATTATCCCAGTGCATCCTCATGCCGGTCCTATGAGGTTGGCCCTGTCATTACCCCACTTTACAGGCCCACAACAAGCCTAGGGTCTCCCAGCTGCTCCTGGTGGCAGAACTGGGCTTAGGTTGCAGGAGATCAGACCCCTGCGTCTGTGCTGTTAACCAAGACAGAGCCGCAGCCCCTGTTACTCTGGCCAAAGTGTTCTCCATGAAAGCCTCCTGCAGTGAAGACAACAGGAGCTGCTATTGATTGAGTGCCAGCTGTGTGCTGGACATTGTGACTGTTGCATTAACTCACTGGATTCTTTCAACAATTCTATGAGATGGATACTTTTATTATTTATCCCCATTTAACTGATAGAAAACTAAGGCTAAAACAGATGAAATCCCACGTGCCTGAGGGCACCAGGGATGAGTGTGTGAACTGGGACACAACAGAAATTCAGACAGGAAAGAAGGCTCTGGCACTCCCATTTTAACCATATTCTGCCTGGTAACTGGTGATGTCATCAATACCAGCTAAGGTTAAATCTACCCGGCAACTGGTGATGTCATCATTCCCACCAAGAGTCTAAATTAGAGATGTCATTACTTCTGCTCAGTCGATAGGGTAACTGATGACATCACTGGTAATATTGAGCTTCCTTTTGCTGAGGACATTCTATGAGCTGGATGCCTGTGCTAAGCACTTTAATAGTCGGGGATAGATATTTAGCACTTACTATGTGCCAGGCACAGCGCTAAGCCCTTTGTGTATTAAATGTATTAATATATTTGTATTAAATGTAGTACTGTATTAAGCTCTAAGTCGTAGGTACTAGTGTCATACCCATTTTACAGATGAGGGCACTGAGAGAAGGCAGCCCAAGACTGTACAGCTAGAAAGCATCAGAGCCCAGATTTGAGCCCAGGCAGTCTGGCTCCAGAGCTTGGAATGTGACTCACTCTATGAAACCACTGGAGAGTGGCCGGGACCCAGGAAACCAATACAGAGCCCTCCATCTGTCCTCAGTCTGTCCAAGTCTGCCACAGAGGTTCATCAGGAGAAAGCCCCACTCATTCCCTTGACGGTCAAACCATCTCCACCACGTATCCATCTCTTCACCCCAGCACTGGAATTGTCCCCATTAAGTTGTGAGCCCCGGACTGTCAGGGGCCAGGTCTGACTCCTCTGTGGGTGTAGCATAAGCTCTAATAGAGAGGGGGCTCAGAAAATGGGGTGATGGAATATCGGGATGGTTGTATCAGGGAAAAAGGAAATGGGAATATGGGAACATTCTGAGTTCCCAGAGGAGGAGAGGGATTTCTGCCACTTGGCACAGACCTCATTATTCTTGATTCATAACTACCTTGTTATGCAGAATCCGAGTTATGGGCAGCATGGGTGTGGGATAAAAGCCATCAGGGAGCTAAGTTCATGGACCAAAGTAAAATGTTAGAGCTGAGAGGGGAGGAGACAGGAGAACCAGGGAGGGGGTTGCTATACGGAAGAGAATCTGGGGGGATTTTTTTTTAAGATTTTATTCATTTATCTGAGAGAGAGAGAGAGAGAAACAACATGAGAGGAGAGAGGGTCAGAGGGAGAAGCAGGTTACCCAATGAGCTGGGAGCCCGATATGGGACTCGATCCCGGGATCCCGGGATCATGACCCAAGCTGACGGCAGTCACCCAACCAACTGAGCCACCCAGGTGTCCCACGGCGGGGGGGATTTTTTTTAAGATTTTATTTTTAAGTAATCTCTACACTCAATGTGGGGCTCGAACTCACAACCCCAAGATCAAGAGTCAGATGCTCTACTGACTTTAACCAGAAAAAAAATTGGGGGAGCAGCTGCCATGCCTGGTGGGGGAAGGGGCTTTACTTCTTTTTTAACTAAAAAATTTTTTTTAATTTTTAAAGAGAGTTTATTTATTTACTTATTTATTTAGAGAGCAAGCAGCGGGAGGGGCAGAAGTAGAGGGAGAGAAAGTCTCAAGCAGACTCCCCGCTGAGCACGGAGCCTGAGGTGGGGCTCGATCTCACAACCCTGAGATCACGCCCTGAGCCGAAACCAAGAGTCGCAGTGTCCCAAATCTTAATAGAGAAAATGGAAGGGACAAAGAACATGCTAAATGTCACTGTGTGTTCTGACTGTAATCCTGCCTGGGGTATTTTCTCTCTGTGGTAAGGATTTGAATGGTTCCAGTATTTTATTTTTGGTTGCTGTGCTGTTGTTTTCCTGCATATGACTCAGAACTAGGACTGGCTCTGAGACAAGGGCATGCTGGCGGCCTCTCGAGGGTTGCGGATGAATGACGGGTTCAGTTCTACGACAACAAATATTTATTGAGCGCCTACTACGTGCCAGGCCTGTTCTAAAGCAGGAGCCAGCACACTGTTTTTCTGGAAAGGGCCAGACAGTAAATATTTTCAGCTTCGAATGCCACGTGGTCTCTTCTATAACACTTGCCGGCCCTTGCAGCAGGTAAACAGCCGTAGATAATATGTAAATGATGTGTCTGGCTGTGCTTCCCTAAACCTTTGCTTACACAGACAGGACGTGGGCAGGTCTGACCTGTGGGCTGTAGTTTACAGACCCCTGTTCTGGAAGCTGAAGAGATGGAGGTTACAGGGACATAATCCCAGCCCTCACAGAACTCAGATCTTAATCTACTCCTACACATGGGTGGAGGGAAACTGCTCACACCTAAGTAAGATCCAGTCCTTCCTTTGCTCAGAGTCCACACCTGGCACCAGTCTCACTCAGTTAAAGCGAAGTCATCATCGGGGCCCACGGGCCCTACACCGTCTGGCCCCCCTTTGTCCCCTCTCTGACATCATCTCCTGCCATTTCTCCATTGCTTCCTCTGCTCCAAACGCACCAGACTCAGCCCTGCCTCAGGGCCTTTGCATATGCCATTCTGTCTACTGGCATGCTCTTCCCCTAGCTAACCATGTGACTCCCTCCTCTCTTTCTAGTCTTTGTTCAGATATCACCTTCTCCATGAAGGCTTTTCCGAGCACTTTTCCCCTGGACTCCTGATAGCCCATCACCTTCTTCGCCTTTTCTTTTGCTTTTTCCTCTTCCTTCCTTCCTCCCTCCCTCCCTCCCTCCCTCCCTCCCTCCCTCCCTTCCTTCCTTCCTTCCTTCCTTCCTTCCTTCCTTCCTTCCTTCCT
>NW_027397133.1:1253862-1394574 GCF_003265705.2 Callorhinus ursinus
TCCTTCCTTCCTTCCTTCCTTCCTTCCTTCCTTCCTTCCTTCCTTCCACAGCATCCTCCAACCTGTCAGTAGTTTGCTTATTACACTCATTATTTATTGTCTGACGCCCCCAACAACAATGTCAGCTCCATGCTGGTAGGGATTTTTTTCTGTCTTGTCCCCTGCTGTGTTCCCAGTGCCTACAACAGAGCCTGGCAGACAGGAGATGTTCAACACACTCTTGCTGAATAAATGTGTTCTGGTGGTAGACACAGACCGAAAAAGTGAACACATAATTATAGAGCACATTGGCGAATCAGAGTAAGTGCTATGAAGAAAAAGTCGAAGAGGGTAAGAGAGGGCAGGGGCCTGGGCTGTTATTTTAACAAGGGAGACAGGGAAGGCTTTTTGAGGTGGTGACATTTGGAGAAGGATGATAGGACAGTTGGTACTATGAGTAAATGAATGAATGGATGGGTGTGTAACTGATGGAATAAATGAATAAGTGGATAAATGGATAAACAAATGGGTCAATGAAGAAATGGATGACCGTTTAGATGGCGGGATAAATGAATGAATGGAGTGTATACATGATGAATAAATAAATAAGTGGGCAGATGGATGGAAGAATCAATTAATGCATAAATGGATCAACAGATGAACGAATGAACAGATGGACAGACAGATGGATAGATAAATGGCCTTTCATGCCCCCGTATCTGTGCACATGCTATACCTCCTGCTTATTATTCCCTCTCTTCGTCTCTCCACCCCAAGAACTCCGGGCCAACTTCCCAAGGCCCAGTCTTTGCTGGGTGTATAAAAAGCTCCCTAATCAGGGCACCTGGGTGGCTCAGTCTGTTGAGCAACCAACTCTTGGTTTCGGCTTAAGTTGTGATCTTGGGGTCATGAGATCGAGCTTCATGCTCCATGCTCAGCAGGGAGTCTGTTTGAAGAGTCTCTCCCTCTGCCCCTCCTCCCAATAAATAAATCTTAAAAAAAAAAAAAGGCTCCCTAGTCTCTCTCCATTCACGTCCTATGCCGACCACCATATTCTCTCCGTCGTACTGATGCTCTGATTACACTAGATTGGAACAATCTGTCTGCTGGTACATTTACAGACCAGCAGCCCCTCTAGGGCTGGGCCTGACTCCAAGTCTGTCTGTGTCCCCCGCATACCCAGCACCCAACTGGTACATGGGGTGGGTAGGGTCTCCAGAGATGTGTGCTATGCAGGTATAAAGTCTAGAGACAGATGACTCTGACAGCATCACTGTGTGTGGGGGGGTGTGCAGATCTGAGTGTGGGACTTGTGTGTGTTGGGTGTCTGAGTGAACGGCCTGCAAGGAGGTCTGCATCTCTTGCATCTCACCTGGCCCTCAAAATACCCAGAGTCCAGGATCAGGAGACTCCTCCATGCTGTGTGATCTTGGGCAAGTGCCTTTCCCTCTCTGGGCTTCAGCAAATGGAGGGAATCAGACCAGCCATTTCAAGGCCCTTGTTCAGTGCCGACCTTCTAGGAGTACTTCACCTACTCTTCCTTCTGTTGCTGCCCTGATCATCCTGGTTTGTATCCCTCTCTGACTCCTCTACCAGCTTAGAGAGTTTAGAGGACAAGTCTTGGGTTTGACCAACATCCCTGATAATGTTAGCTCCACAAAGGTCAGAGTCAGACTCGTTGAGTCCCTGGGATCTCCCAACACAGGATCTGGAACACAGGATGCCTCACAGGAAGGTTGTCGACTAAGAAAATGAATGGATGTAGGACTTCTGTCACCTGGTGAGCTCCTAATCATACTTCAAAACCCATCTTAAAAATTCCCTCCTCTGGGAAGACTTCTCTGACTCCCCCTGGCTGGCCAGATAATAATTGTTAATATTTTTATGATACTTGTTATATCCTAGGCATCCTAAATGCTTTCTTATATGTTCCATCATTTAACTCCCAACAAGCATCTACAGTGAGATTCTATTGTTTCTCTCCCTCTTATAAATGAGAGAAATTTCTCTAACAAGCAGAATACAGCCAAAGTGGTGGGATGTCACTTTCGTAATGAGGTTGTAAAAGACTGGGACCTCTATCTTGCTAGCTGACTCTCTCTAGGTGGTCTTGATAAAGCAAGCTGCCACATTTAAGGCCATGGGGCAAGGAAGGGAGGTTGGCCTCTAGCCAAAAGCCTACAAGAAGCTGAATCCTGCCGACAACCATGAGAGTGAGCACAGACACTGACCCTTTCCAGCTGAGCCATGAGATGAGACCATGCTCACCACAACACTTTGATTATGGCTTTGTGGGAGTCCCTGAAGCAGAGGATCACTACAGCTATTTTTAAAAACCTTATTTTTGGGGGGCGCCTGGGTGGCTCAGTTGCTAAGCATCTGCCTTTGGCTCAGGTCATGATCCCAGGGTCCTGGGATTGAGCCCCGCATCGGGCTCCCTGCTCCGCGGGAAGCCTGCTTCTCCCTCTCCCACTCCCCCTGCTTGTGTTCCCTCTCTCGCTGTGTCTCTCTCTGTCAAATAAATAAATAAAATCTTTTAAAAAAATAAATAAATAATAAAAACCTTATTTTCTTTTCAAGTTAAAGCTACTTTAATTACATAAGATGGGGGCGGGGGGGGAAGAAATCAAACAATAAGATAACATTGCACTTGACCGGCATCCTCCATCTCCTTTCCAAACCCCACGTACCCCTGATAATATTTGGGGGTCTATTCTTCTTAAAGAACACCTACTATGTAATTTTGTGTTTCCTGACCTACAGAAACTATGAGATCACAAATGTGTGTTAAGTCACGAAGTTCTGTCCTTTGGGGGATCATTTGTTATGTACAGATGGAGAACTAATATAAGCACAGGGAGGTGAAGAAACTTGTCCCTGATCACACAGCTAGAAAAGGGGCAGAGCTGGGATTTGAACTCAGGCCATCTGACTCAGAAGTTCACGTACTTGATCACACTGCTCTGATGCTTTTTAAGCCCATCACACTCGCAGGAATATTCTAGGCATCTCTAACCTTTACAGAGGTCCATGGCACTCTTCTCTGGCCCACCTTACCTGCCTAGAACTCATGTATTCACTACCAGTCAGGGACAAGCTTTCCAGGAGCTCCCGCTCTGGGGTCCCAGAGCTCTGCCCCTCCCCTGTCCTACTCTGACTCCCCTGGGTCAAGCCCATCTGGGGCTGGCACTGCCTTGCCCTCAAGACTGGGAACTCTGGAAGGCCAGGACTGGATCTGATTTAGCACCTTGTCCCTGCAGTCCCTGACATGGGGCCAGGTGTGGTAGGGTCTGCAGGAAATCGTGGCTTGTTTATGATCAATTTGATCCTTTACCAAGTATGTATCGTCTTTGGAAGAGGGCGCTAATTATAGCTGCCCTTTATTGAGAGCTTGTATGTGCTGGCTCCGGTTTAAATATTTTATACACATGAGCTCATTCAGGTTGCGCACCAGCCCTGAGAGGCGGGCTCCATCGATGGCCCCGTGTCGCAGATGAAGAATCATGGCTGGGAGTGGGGAGCCTCTCATCCACTGACATTCTATTCCTGAGCAGACACCCCCCCCCAGAGGGGTCCACAGTGGTTACCTCAGGGTCACCAGTCCCCAGTCCTTACCTGGGAAGCTTGCTCAGATGGCCGGTTCCCGGGCCCCACCCCAGAGGCGCCAGCTGAGTAAACCCGGGTGGGACCTGGGGATCTGCATTTTTACAAGTTCCCAGGTGATCTCGTGGCAGGTGGTTCTAGATCACACTCGAACCAAAACACTTGGCATCATCCTTGATTCCTCTTTTCTCCTTACCCCAGTCCATCCAGTCCATCCGCAGCTATTGTCAACTTGACCTTCAAAACGTATCCAGAATCTGACCCCTTGCTGCCATCACTCTAGTTTAACCAATCCACCATCATCTCCTGCCTGGACCACTGTAGTCACCTCCTCTCTGGTGTCCCTGCTTCAGCAACTTGCCTCCCTCAGGCTATTCCCCAAATCAGTTCATGTCCCTTCTCTTCTCAGAGCCCTCCAGTGGTTCCCATCTCATTCCAAATAAAAACAAAGTCCTTACTATGACTGCAAGACCCAGAAGGATATGGCCCCTGTACATCCACTCCTTGACCTCACCTTCCCCTCTCTCCTCCTCACCCCCTCCGCTCCATCCATGCCTCCTTGCTGTTCCTTTAACACACCTGGTATGCTCCCACCTCAGGACCTTTGCACAGGCTGTGTCCCTCCCAGAATCCCAATAGCTCGCTCCCTCTATTCATTCAAGTCTTTGCTTAAATGTCACCTTGACAATGAGACCTTCTCTGGCCATTCTGTTTAATAGCATGCCAGTGTCCAGGTAGCCCCGATCTCCTTCACCTGCTATCCTGTTTCTGTTTCCCACAGCACTTTCTACCTTCCAAAATATTATATCATTTACTTATTTACTGTATTTGTTATTTATTGTCTGTCTGTCTTTGACGAAAGAACATCAGGCTACAGAGGGTGGTGACTCTGTTTCGTTTACTGCTCCGTCCCCAGCACCCAACACTTCTACACAGTGAAAACTTCCTAAGTATCTGTTGCGTGATTGAAATAAATCCTTTAAGAAATTCTGCTGCTCAGTTCAAAGAGCATGCAACTGTTGATCTCATGGTCCTGAGTTCAAGCCCCATGTTGGGTGTAGAGATTACTAAAAATAAATAAATAAACTTAAAAAAAATTCTGCTCGAGCTGATAGGATGATTGGAAACTTTTGCTTCCTGGTTACTTTTACATACTGCTTGCATTTTCTAGAACAATAATCATGACCTTATAACCAGGAAGGAGAAAAGGCCACCAAAGCTATTTTTAACACATTATTTTCTTTTCAGGTTAAAACAATTTTAATTATGCAAGATGGAAAAAATTTGAATGAGAGGGTAATATTTCCCTTGACCAGCACCTTCCTTCTCATGTCCCCTTCCAGATGGACCTCCTTATAATATTTTGGTGTATATTCTTCCAAAAACATGTACTATTTATTGACATCAGGGAGCCGCTGCCTGTGTTTATAAATAAAGTTTTATTGGCACATAGCCATGCTCACTGGTTTATGCATCATCTATGGCTGCTTTCATGCCAGGAGGGCAGAGCTGAGGAGTTATGATAGAGATCGTAGAAGGCTCAAAGCTGTAAATATTTACTTTTAGAGACTTTACAGGAAAAGTTTGCCAAACTCTGATTTATACAGATAGATAAATAAGTAACTGAAAAATATTTCCTGTGATTTCTTGCGTCTAGGAAATGGGATCATACGTGGTATACTGAACTTACTTTTTTTTAAGAAAAAATATTTTTATTTATTTATTTATTTGAGAGAGTGTGAGAGCAAGGGAGATTACAGGGAGAGGGAGAAGCAGACTCACCGCTGAGCGGGGAGCCCGAGGCGGTACTCGATCCCAGGACCCTGAGATCATGACCTGAGCCAAAGGCAGACGCTTAACCCAATGAGCCACCCAGGTGCCCCTGAGCTTACTTTTCTTATTTAACAATATGTTGTGGGGAACTTTTGGACCCCTACATTTAAATTCACTTTCATCTTTTTCACACCTGCATAACATTCCAACATCAGTCTGTAGGACCTTTGACCCTGCTCCTCTTTTTTTTTTAAAGATTTTATTTATTTATTTGACAGAGAGAGATATAGTGAAAGAGAGAACACAAGCAGGGGGAGTGGGAGAGGGAGAAGCTGGCTTCCCATGGAGCAGGGAGCCCGATGCGGGGCTCGATCCCAGGACCCTTGGACCATGACCTGAGCCGAAGGCAGACGACTGAGCCACCCACGCGCCCCCACCCTTCTCCTCTTGATGGGGGCTTTCAGTGGCTTTCCATCATTACTTTTTACAAATGACAATCCAGCGAACACCCTTCTTCCTGCTTCCTCATGCACACGCACAGATATTGCTGAGTCAGAGGGTAAAAGGGGCTAAGATTTTAATACATGTTGCCAAACTGCCGCCCACAACAATCCTAGTTTCCTTTTTAGGAAAGAAATGGAAAAAGAAACCAATCCAGTCAGGTATTTATTACACAGCTATGCTGCCACAGGTCCCACCCCTCGGGGAGGTTCACCTGTAATTTCCCGACCCCTGAACACGCTGAGTTTTTGCTCAGCTCTTTGAGCTGGCTGGTCCTTCCCCACTCTTGTCTGCCTGGCGAAATGCTGTGAGGGCCTCAAGATGCACCCTAGATGATCAGACGGAAATTTGTGACTATGCACTTATACCATATCCCACAGGAAGGCACACATAGGTGACATACCGGGATGTACCCAAAGCTGCCCAAGGCCGCCTTGTGGGTGGGACTGAGAACCTAGGGAGGGTCACGGGCCCTGTTACTTGGGGAGGGGGTAGTAAGTAAAAGGGAGTGGATTCCCCTGGGTGTTCTAGGAGCAGTAAATCAGAGTTACATATGGAAAGGGGGAAGATCCTAAGAACATAACGGTGAGTAGAAAAAGTAAGAGACAGAACTGGATCCTATGGCACAATTGAAAAGATAAAATGCATCTTTTGTATCGATGTAGAAGATATAGTTACACAAAGCAGACTGTCTGGTCTGCAAGTGTTCACAGTACCCAAGGAGGCATGAACGCAACATGTTAGGTTCGTCCAGGAGTGGGGCCCGGAGAAAGAAATGTGCCCAGCTCTACCCCCCTCAAAGGCTCCATCTCAGGGGGTCATCTCTTCTTGGAAGCCCCCCAGCCTTCCCCAGCCAGGAGCAGTCACTCGCACTCCCGGTTCCCGCCAGCGTCCTCAGCTGCCACTGTAAAGCACACGTTTCCCTGGACTGAGACTCTGTGACTGTCTCCCCAACCACAGCACGGGCAGTTTGAGGGCAGGAAACCAAGTCCATGCCTCAATTTTCCTAATCCACGAGAAGGGGGGATCATGATAATGCTAAGAGTATCCACCATATTTGCTGGAGGGTTAAATGGATTCCTGCCCTGTGCTTAGCGTGGTGATTTTAGCACATTGCAAACACTCGATAAATGTTGCCAGCTATTATTACCATTATTAATATCATCGTTATTATTGAGATTGGCTTCCCGACATTGGGAAAGGTCTCCCCCCAATTCCTCCTTTTCCAAGAAGCCTTCCATGATTTCTTGCAAGGGGCCCCGCCCATGCCTGTGGCCCCTCACGTGTAGCCTCCTCCCCAGGCATGGGCATTGCCTGCTCACCTGCTCGTCTCTCCCGCTGGGCTGGGAGGTCCTCAAGGGCACAGACCTGAATCGGTTCACCTTGCCTTCCTCAGAGCCCAGCATAGCTGCCAGTGTCTCTCAGGCCTCCGGAATCATCTGCCCACCTGAATGGAACGAGCCTGGGACAGCAGATATGGCAGGTATATAATTAACGAATATATGGCAGGCTGTATATGTTAACAGCCTGGTGACAGGGTAGAAACCGGAAATGCTGAGAGTCACAATCTGGTTTCAACTTACCTCCTGCCTCCTCCCCTACCGCTCCCCTCCATGGTCCCTGCACTCCTGCTGCCTGGTTGACACACCTGCCCCAGGACCCACTCTGAGCCTCAGCCTGAGCCATGCAGCGCCCTCACCTTGGGATGTCCTTCCTGCCCCTTCTTCCATGCACGCTGTGTTAGGTGATGAGATTTGCACACACAGCGCCCATGCCTAAGCCTCGGGAGCCTGTCTTCCCGTACCTGCCCTCCGACCTTCCTGTTCTTCCCTCTGCCATCGAATAAAACCCGCAAGCTTTTTCCACAGAATCGTTGTTGGTTTTTTTTTTTTTTTAAGTCGGGCACTTTGAGGTATAATCCATATGCAAATGTGTAATTATATCACAGACACCTATACCATTTTTCTATACGAGGTGAAATTCGCCCTTTCTAGCACATGGTTCTGTGCGTTCTGACAAATGCAAATAGACAATCAAGATACAGGACGGACCCATCAGCCCTGAAATTCTCCTGCAACATCTATCCGGTTGCTGAGGTCCAACGGCAGTGAGGCACTTAATATGTCAGCACATTCGTGCCTTTCTCTTTCAAAACAAAAACAAAAAGGAGTGCACAGAACTCCACAATGTGGGGGTATCGGAGTTTATTTCAACCAATCAATGGTTGAGGGGGTTGATGGACATTTAGATTGTTTCCAGTGTTTTCCTATTACAAACAAGGAAATGAGAGGAAAGATGAGTGTTCCAGTTGAATCCTCGTGAACACAGACCAACTGTCTTTCGCTAGGGTAGACACTAATAAGACTGATGCCCTAATAAGGCTCTTAGGGTGTGTTCATTGTTCCCTTTTTTTGTTCATTATTATTATGAAACATCTCAAGCATATAGAAATGTTGGGGAGGGAGTGCCCAGTGGACACATGAGTAGCCCCTGGCTACATTCTGCAATTGGTATTTGCTATATTTATTTTATTACAAATATATCCATGTATCCCTCCCTCTATCTCAGCTGTTCTGATCCAGGGACAAATTTGCCCCCCTTGGGGGACATTTTGCAATGTCTGGAAACAGACTTTTTTAATTGTGACGACCTGTGTAGGGGGGAGAGGTGCTGGTCCACATCCTACAGTGCCTGGGATGACCCCCACAACAAAAAATGAGCTGGCCCCAAATGTCAATAGTGCCAAAGCTGGGAAACCCTGCTGCCTATCCACTCATTAGAATATTTTGTGGACTTTAGACACTTCAGTTCTAAACACTTCATCACACACTTTATTAGCTAGAGTTCATTCTCTGTTTATGGTTCCCTTTTGAGGTAGAATTTACAACAGTAAAATACAAAGCTCCTAAATATACCATTCCATGAATTTGGACAAATATATATACAACTATAAGAAAATACATGGCAGGAGTGCCTGCCTGGCTGGCTCAGCTGGTAAATGGTGTGACTCTTGATCTCAGGGTTGTGAGTTCGAGCCCCATGTTGGGGGTAGAGATGACTTAAAAATAAAATCGTTTAAGAAAAAAAAAGAAGAAGGGGTGGGGGGATGGGTTAGCCTGGTGATGGGTATTAAAGAGGGCATGTACTGAATGGAGCACTGGGTGTTATACGCAAACAATGAATCATGGAGCACTACATCAAAAACTAATGATGCAATGTATGGTGATTAACAACATAATAAAATACAATTTTTAAAAAAAGAAGAAGAAAATACAGAACATCTCCACACCCCAAGAAGTTACCTTTGCTCCTTCCCTGTCAATCCCCACCTTCATGCCCACAACCCCACCCCAGGCAACTACTATTCTGATTTTTATCACCATAGATGGGTTTTGTTTGTTCTAGATCTTTTAATAAATGGAATCCTAGTGTAGGTGATCTTTTGTGTCTGTTTTCCTTCACTCCACGAGATGCTTTTTTTTTTTAAGATTTTATTTATTTATTTGAGAGAGAGAGAGAGAGAGCACATGCAGGGGGAGGGGGCGAGGGAGAGGGAGAAGCGGGCTCCCCACTGAGCAGGGAGCCTGATGCGGGGCTCGATCCTAGGACCCCAGGATCATGATCTGAGCCAGAGGCAGACGCTTAACTGACTGAGCCACCCAGGCGCCCCCGTGAGATGTTTTTGATACTCATCCATGTTATTGTATAAGTCAGTAGTTTGGTCTGTGTACTACTCCTCTGCATGGCTGTACCCATGGGTTTATCCATTTTTCTGCTTGTGGACACCTGGCATATTTGCAGCTTGGGACTATTGTGAAGAAAGCTGCTATCAATATTCTTATACCAGCCTTTTGGCGGGCATATGTTTTTACTTCTCTTGAGGAAAAACCTAAGAGTGGAACTTCTGAGTCATGGAGTTGGTGTGGGTTTGATTTAGAAGAAAATGCCAGACCTTTTCCCAAGGTGGCTGTATTAGCTTGCCATTGCTTCTGTGACAAATTCCCACAAACTCAATGGCTTAAAACGGCGCAAATGTACTACCGTCTAGATCTAGAGGTCAGATGTCCGAGGTGGGTCTCACAGGACTAAAATCAAGGTGCCATCAGACCTGTGCCCCTTTCAGGAGGTTCTAAGGGAGAATTTGTTTCCAGCCCTTTGCAGTTTCTCAAGGATGCTTTTATTCCGTGGCTCATGGCCTGACTGCTCCAACCTCTGCTTCGGCCGGCACATTTCCTTCTTCTGACTGTGACCTTCCCGCCTCCCTCTTATAAGGACCCTTGTGATGATAGCCAAGATAATATCCAGGATAATTGCCCCAACTCACGACCCTTATCGAATCTCATCCACAAAGTCCCTTTTGCCACGTAAGGAGATATTCAGTTTCTGGAGATTAGGACATGGACATCTTTCTTATTAGATTATTATTATTATTACTAGATATTATTATATGATTAGATATCATTGTGAGGAGAGGAGAGGAGAGGAGAGGCTTGTCTCTATATTCCCACCAACTGTGTTTGAGAGTTCCGGCTTCTCCCCATCCTTGGGACATTTAACACTGTCTAATATTCACCATCGTGGTGGGTGTGTTGTGTCTCATTGTGGTTTTCAATTTGCACCTCCTTGATGACTAATGATGTTGAGCATTTTCTTCATGTGTTTATTGGCCACTTGTATTTGCTCCTTAGTGAAGTGTCTATTCAGATCTTTGGCCCATATTTGAACCAGGTTGTTTGTCTTTTTGTCACTGAGTTTCAGGAGGGATGCGTGCCTTTTTTTTACTTGACTCATTCACTCTACACTCCTGACACCCACACAGGAAGTTCCAAATTTACCCCTCTTTTTTATTCTTCTCTCCTTCACCTCCCGCTCCCCTGCCACCTCAGCAATCCTTAAGGCTTTGTGCCTTTGGGGAAAACAAGGCAAATTTCTACACTTCCTGGGGGGGGGCAGGTAGGTTTAGTTTTAGGATCACACTGTCCAACGTGGTAGCCGCCAGTTACATGAGTCTGTTTAAGTTTAAATGAATTACAATTAAATATGATTGAAAATTCATTCCTGAGGCTCCTGGCTGGCTCAGTTGGTGGAGCGAGCAACTCTGGATCTCAGAGTCATGTGTTCGAACCCCACGTTGGATTTGGCAGTACCCTTTAAAAATAATTCAGTTCCTCAGTCTTGCTAGCCATATTTCAAGGGCTCAGTAGCTGCATGAGGCTGGTAGCTACCATTTCCAAGGCACAGATAGGCAACATTTCCATCATGGAAAGTTCTAGAAGTATCTACAGGGAAACCAACCCATCTCTTGCAGAAGTAACTATATTTCCTAAGATTACACGGATGTATTCCTGTGCCAGACAACTGCCTTACCACTGGGGATGAGGAAAGGAAGAAATAAAGAAGAGGCAAGAATGAGGGAAAAAAACATCGAACCATATAATAATAATTGTCTGGCACTTTGGAAGGTACTCATTACGTTGAAAAAAAACACACACAGAACTGCCAGCTAATGAGTATTTACTGAGTGCCAGGTACTTTCTTGACCATGTTATCTGACTTATGTTTATTCCCAGGGAAATAAGAGCAAGAGAAAAAGACATTCCAGCCAAGCCCTTTCGTTTCCAAATAGCAGAGGGATTAACTCTTCAGTTCCACACACCTCTTGGGGCCAGCCATCCAGGAAGTCTTTCTTTCTCCTTCCCTTCCCCCCTCCCTTCCTTCTTTCCTCCCTTTCTTTTCTTTCTTTCTTTCTTTTTTTTTTTTTTAGGGAAATCTTTCTTAAATGTTCCATGCACATTGGGGATCCCAGCTGGCTCAGTTGGAAAAGCATGCAACTCTTGATCTTGGGGTTGTGAGTTCAAGCCCCATGCTGGGTGTAGAGTTGACCAAAAAAAAAAAAAAGAGTGCCGTCGACTTAAACTAAAATGGGGTTCATTATCTTTCCTGCCAAACCTGCTATAATACCTGTACTCTCCATCTTGGTAAATAGCCTCTCTGTATATCCATGTATCTAGGTAAGTTAACAGGGGCACTGCCTCTCTCCTCCTTGCTCAACCCTCCCAGCTGCACACCCCCTGCCCTTCTCACCATTCCCTTGGCCACAGCCTCAATTCAGGCCTCCTCCTCTCCATCTTGAACGCTTACCCTATTCTCCTCCCAGGCCTGCAGGGACTCCCTTTGGACTGCCCCTCATAGGGCTCCAGAAAGTCTTTCTACACCCAGAGCTGATCCTGATCATCCCCTGCTCACAGTCCTCTCATGGCTCCCCAGTGCTTCTAGAACAATAACCCAGCCCTTAATCTTGGCACTGGAAATGGTCTCTTTCATCTTTGCACAAACAATGCTCCCATTACCCAGAATTCTCTTCCTCTTCCCGGGTGAACTCCTATTCATCCTTCAACACCCAACTCAAATATCCCTTCTTCCAGGAAGCCTTCTCTGACTTCCTCAGACAGACCAGTACACACCCCCTGCACCCCTGCAATACCCTTCAAGATCCTAGTCACCCACTGGTCTCTCTCTCTTGTGAGTTCCTGGCCACCTTTCAATCTTCCTCATGAGAGTGTGACGTTCCAGCAGGGAAAAGTCTTACTCATCTTGGTCACCACAACATCTTGGGAAGGACCTGGGCATTTAGTGGGTGCTCAGTAAATGTGTGTTGGAAAAAAATAATAAATAATAGTTAGCATCAGAGGAACCCTGTGTAAAAAATAGTACGTTTACAGAGGAGACACTAGAAAGACAGTGCCTTAGGCAAGTGATCAAAACTAATATGATCGGTCATGGGACCTCCCAACATCGCGGAGCTCCTGATGTCATGCACCAAGAAGGACATAGCATCACTTCCACGGTGTTCCTGGCCAAAGCTCATAACCTGAATCTAATCATAAGGAAAACATCAAACAAATCCAAACCTAGGGCCATTCTATAAAATAAATGGCCAGCACTTCTCAAAAGGGTCAAGGTCATGAAAGACGACGAAAGACAGAAGCATCACAGATTGTGATGGAAGACTAAGGAGACATGAAAACTAATTGTGATGTGAGATCCTGGATCAGAAAAAGAACAGGACTGGGACATTGGGGAAATTTGAATAAGGTCTGTAGGTTGGTTCATAGGCAGTGTACAAGATTAAGATCATGGTTTTAATCATTTTACTGCGGTTATATAAGGGACTAACATTGGAGAAACTTGGGTGAGAAATGATGGGAATTCTTCACATTATTTTTGCAACTTTTTTGGTGACATCTGAAATGATCTGAAAATGGTAAATTAAAAGAAAATGAGCCACATGTGGCAAGAACTTGACACACAGCATCTTGGTCTAACTCTCTCGATACCATTGTCTCCATTTTGCCAATGTAGGAACAGGGTCAGAGAGAAACAAGTGAGGGGCAGAACTGGGGCCTGAACCCATAGCATCGTGTTCCAGTGCCTGCATTCTTAAAAATCGAACATGAATTTTTTCAGCACCTACTCAGAGCGGGGAATACCACCACGGGCAACACAGAGAGTCTCTTTCTTCTGGATCTCACCTTCTGGGGGTGGGGGAGACGGACAATGAACAAGTAAGCAATAAAATATATGATGTATGATATCAGGCGGTGATAAGTTTTTTTAAAATGCTGAGCAAGGGAATAGAGAGAACACAGACAGGCAGGAGATGAACTCTGAGAACAGGAAATGGAAGTACAGCGGAGGCAGACATTTTCGACCTCTGAGCGTTGGCTACCTGCTCTTCCCCACATATCTGGGTTTTACCCACCTGGAGCTGCTCGCTAGAGTCGCCGTAACCAGCTCCACAAACTGGGTGGCTTAGACAACAGACGTGTTTTGTCTCACGGTTCTGGAATCTAGAAGCCGAAAACCAAGATATCGGCTGGGTGGGTTCTTTGTGAGGCTCTGAAGGAGAATCTGAACCAGGCGTTTCTCCCAGCCTCTGGCAGCTTCGGCTTCGGGCGTTCCTGACTTGTACGTGATGTTTCCTCTGCCTTCATGTGGTCTTCCCTCTGTATGTGTGTGTCCATGTGTGTGTCCATGCCCAAGTTCCCGCCCCCGGCCTTTCAGCTATCTCTACCCCCAACACGGGGCTCGAACTTACGACCCCGAGATCAAGAGTCACAGGCTCCACCAAGAGAGCCAGCCAGGCGCCCCACAACGTCCCCCTTTTTTTATGAGGCATCAGTCCTATTGGATTAGGACCCACCCTAATGTGTCACCTTAACTTGACCGTCTGCCAAGACCTTATTTCCAAATACAGTCACATTAGTAGGTCCTGGGAGTCAAGACTTCAATATCTTTTTTAGGGAGACATAATTCAACCTGTCAGTCCTCACCTCAAATCCCGATTCCTCCTGAAAGTGTTTCCTCACTGCCCAGCCCTCACTAATATGTCTGCTGACCCGCCGAGCTCCTCCTCCAGTCTCATTTCCTGCAGATGTGTCTGGTTACTTTCGTCTGTGTTTTGTGACTGTCCTCTCAGCATGTGAGCTTCCTGAGGGCATTATCAACGATGCCTAGACACTCCCTCCATCCCCACAGTGCATCGATACAAAGAAAGTGCTCACTCTGTGTTTTCAGAATGCCTAAATGAATTAATTCAACAAACACTTACTGATCACCTATGATGACAAGCTCTGGGCTAGTCCCTGGGGATGTGGCAGTGGACAAGACAGACACAAATCCTGGCCCTTGCGGATTTCACATCCCAGTGGGGAGAGAATAAACAAGATAAATAATAAGTCAGATGATGACACACACTGGATCCTTTTCCTAGGGCTGCCATGCAAAAGTGCCATGAGATCGGGTGGCTTGGAACGACAGAGATGTGTTGTCCTACAGTTGTGGAAGGACAGAAGAGATCAAGGTGTTGACAAGGCCATGCTCCCTTCGAAATCCAGAGGAGAGAATTCTTCCTTGCTTCTTCCTAGCTTCTGATGGTCGCAGGCGACCATCAGGTGGCCTGGGAAGGTCTCTCTGTGTAGGGGACACTTGAGTCACAGCCTGAAGGAGAGGAGTCGACACTGCTCTGTTATGAATGATGAACGTGAATTTCATTACCTGGCATTTTTGACATTTCCCTTGGCATCTCAGAGGTATTTTAACTTTTTTTTTTTTTTCTTTTGCTCATTTCCTGGTTTGAAACTGGCAGGGAGTAGTCAGGGAGGCGTGGTTCTGGTAAGAATCTGAGAATTTTTCCACCGCGTTGAATTCACTCCATCAGCCGCTCTGAGAAGCCCCAACAGCTGCGGGGCTGAGAAGCCGGTCAGATCCTGCTTCCAGAGAGAGGCTGGGGGCCTCGCCTGTGCGCCAGCTGCTGTACATGATCTCAGACCATGCCAGCCTTTATTTGGAATAACACACACACAAAAGAGGCTCTTTGGTCATAAGTGCACAGCTCAAGGAATTACCACAAAGTGAGCACGCCAGTGAAGCCAGATTCAAAAGCAGAACACTCCAGCCCCATTCTCACTTTGAATACCATAGAGGAGAACGTTCCTGGTCTCGAATTTCATGTAAAGGGAACTGTGCAGCCGGCTTTCCTTTCACTTAACATAGCGTATCCACGTGGGCTTATGTTGTAGATTGTTTATTCTCATTTCTGTGTGGCGGGGGTTGGCAAACTACAGCCTGGGGGCCAGAACCAGCCTGTTGCCCGTTTTATAAATAAAGTTTTATTGGAACACGGCCACATCCCTTCATTCACTGTTGTCTGTAGCTGTTTGCTACAATGGCTGTGGTAGAGACCACATGGCCCAGAAAGCCGAAAATATTTACTACCTGGCCCTTAACAGAAAAAGTTTGTCAACCCCTGCTGGATGGCATTCCATTGTACAAATATAACACTATGTATTTATTCATCCAACTGTGAATGGGTGTTTGTGTGGTTTCCAGTTTCAGTTTATTGCAGTAGGGCTGCTAAGAACATTCTAGTACAGAGGTTGTTGAACGTTTTCTGTAAAGGGCCGGATAGTAAATACTTTAGGTTTTATGGGCCACATATGATCTTTATCACATATTCTTCTAATTCTTTTTTTTTTTCTTTTTTACAACTCCAAAAATACAAAACCATTCTTAGCTCTGGCCACCCAAAGTCAGGCCACAGACAATTTTTGGCCTCCAAGCTGTCGTCTGCCAATCCCTACGTCCATATGCAGATTTTGGTGAACATACGTACATCCTGTTGCTGGGTATGCCATGTCCTCTTTTTATAACAAACATTTCTTGGGGCGCCTGGGTGGCTCAGTCAGTTAGGTATCCGACTCTTGATTTCGGCTCAGGTCATGATCTCAGGGTCATTGGATCAAGCCTCACATTGGGCTGCGAGCTTGGCGTGGAGTCTGCTTGAGCTTCTCTCTCTCTTGCCCTCTGCCCTTCCCCCCCAAAATACATAAATCCTTAAACAACAACAACAACAAAAATGTTTCTCATACCCTTTTACTCTGCTGAAATAAATTCACAGATAATATAACCTAAAAAAAATCAATTACGTATCCGTAGAGGTAATTTAAAAAAATCAATTAACCCATAATCAATCAATTTTTAAATATCAATTAAAAAATAAAGGAGGAGCACCTGGCTGGCTCAGTCGGTAGAGCATGAGACCCTTGATCTCAGGGTCGTGAGTTCAAGCCCCACTTTGGGCGTGGAGCCTTCTTAAAAAAAATAAAGGAGAAATACAGTGAAAATAACATATAGTAAAATAATATGAATTCCGACCTGCAAACGTTGAGGCAGTGTAGTAGGGTGTTCACAGATATTTAGTTTTTTTCTCTCCTTGGGAGGACCTGGTAAGTTGTACTTCCTGTCATGTAACTTGCTTGGGCCAATGAAATGATGGCAGGAATACTCCTCATTTCTTTTTTTGTTTTTTTTTTTAAAGATTTTATTTATTTATTTGACAGAGAGACACAGCCAGAAAAGGAACACAAGCAGGGGGAGTGGGAGAGGGAGAAGCAGACCTCCTTTGGAGCAGGGAGCCCGATGTGGGGCTCCATCCCAGGACCCTGGGATCATGACCTGAGCTGAAGGCAGACGCTTAACCGACTGAGCCACCCAGGCGCTTGAGGATTTCCACCCTTGGAATACTCCTCATTTCTGGGAGGAAGTAAGCACATTGCCTTCTTCCTCTAACTGGCAGCAATGCCCCCAAGAGTGGCTATTTGGTCCACCTGAGTTTAATAGGGGGGACTATGGGGATTTGGAAGTGAAGTCCTCAGCTGCCAGTGAGAGTCATGAGCATGAGTAAGAAGCAGACCTTTGCTGTTTTATGTCTCTGGGAGTTGGGGCTGGTTTGCTACTGTAGCACACCCCACTTTATTCTGACTGCTACAGGCATGATCACATTAGATCAGTGATCCTCAACAGGGATTCTTGCTATAATCTGAATGTTTGTGTCCTCCTAAAATTTGTATGTTGAAATCCTAATCTTCAAAGTGAACGTGTTAGAAGGTGAGAATTTGGGGGGGGGGGTGATGATGAGGTCATGAGGGTGGAGACTTCATGATTGGGATTACTGTCCCTATAGTGCCCCCATCCAGCCTGTGACCCTGCCTTGAATCTTCAACTCTTTCCCCAACAAACTCAGTTGCTGTCACACTGATTTCTTTGCCATTCCTTGAAAATTCCAGGCTTGTTCCCACCTCAGGAACTCTGCACTTGCTGTCCCATCCACCCACAGGTTCGTCTCTGAGAAATCCCCATGACTCACTCGCTCCTCTCCTTCCTGACTTCCACCATCACAGTGAGGCCTCCACTGACCGAACCATAGAAATTAGCAACACTTCCCTCACCGCTCATCCTCTGTTCCTGCTTTATTTACTTCTGTTGGGTGCACGGGACCATCTAATAACTTATACATTTCGGGTGTCTATTTGACTGATGGACTGTCTCCCCCTTTACAACATAAGCTCCAGGAGTTTGTGTCTGTGTGATAGTCTCAGGGTCTAGAACAGCACCTGGCATATAGTTGGGGTGTGTGCTGCTTCCATGAATGAATGAATGCAATAAATGTTTCTGCTGTGTTCCTAGAGCAGGGATGGAGGTTGGGTTCTAGAGACCCATGTAGCTCAGATAAGGCTCCTGCCCTGGGAGTGTTCAATGTCTGCTGGTGGGGAGGGCTGGAGCCCCATAGAGAAAGAGAAACTGATACCACAATGCAGTCTGATAAGGACCGTGGGAGACAAGAGTACAGAGGTTAGAGAGGCATACAAAGCCTATAAAAATAAATAATTGTCTCTTTTTCAATTCTTTTTTTTCTTTAAGATTTATTTATTTATTTGAGAGAGAGAGAGAGAGAGCATGGTGGGAGGAGGGGCAGATGAAGAGAGAATCCTCAGACTCCTCGCTGAGCCTGGAGTCTGACATGGGGCTCAATTCCACAACCCTGAGACCATGACCTGAGCCGAAACCAAGAATCAGACACTCAACCAACTGCACCACCCAGGCGCCCCTCTTTTTCAGTTCTAATACAGGGGTTGGCAAATGATGGCCTAGGGGCCAGCTGTCTGTTCTATTAAACAGCCTGTTTGGAACACAACTGCATCCATTTGCTGATGCACCGTCTGCGACCGTCTGTGGGCTACAATAACAGAGCTGAGTGGTTGCAACAGGGACCATATGGTCTACAAAGGCAAAGATATTGTCTATCTGGCCCTTCCCAGAAAAAGTTTCCAACCTCTGCCTTAATATTAAAAGCTAACATTTTCTGGGGGCACTTGGGTGGTTAAGCGTCCAACTCTTGATTTTGGCTTGGGTCGCTATCTCAGGGTTGTGGGATCGAGCCCCGTGTTGGGCTCCACACGGGGCATGGAGCCTGCTTAAGCTTTTCCCTCTCCCTCTGCCTCTGCCCCTTCCCCCTCCCTCTCAAAAAAAAAAAAAAGGAAAAAAAACTAACATTTTCTGAATGCTTACTATTTGCCCTATTTCTGAATGCTAACTATTTGTATGTTTTCCCACATGTTTCATTACTTAATCTTTACTGTGACCTCTGAGATTATGAACATCCCACTTTATAGACAAGGAAATGGAGGTTCAGATAGGCAAAGTAATTTTCCCAAGGTCACACCGTGAGCTAAGAAGGTGCAGAGCACAGAATACACGGGGTTTTGTGCCTTGCATTTTTCACTTAGCAATGCATCTTGAAGAGGCATCTGTCTGTACTCATGCTCATCTATCCCATTCACCTATTTCACAGCCTCCTCCTGGGATTTATCCGGCAGTCCCCCCCTGATGAACATTTAGGTTATTCCCTCCTCTACCGTGATTAGCAGTGCCGCAGTGAACAAACGTCCTTGTGCTTAGTTCTCTGAGCTCATATCTGGGTGTTATCTGAAGGCTGGATTCCTAGAACTGGAGTTGCTAGGTCAAAGGGCATATGCCAGGTTTCGACTTCAGCATGGAACTGAGTTCACTGGGCAGGTGGGGAAGGAGCAAATGCGAGGGTACTCAAGGCAGAGGAAACCAGCATGGACAAGGGTATGGGGTTGTGAGTCAGGCCATCCCTGAATGCTTGAGTCTACAGTGAAGGTGATGCAAGGGAGAGTATGGCCGGGTGTCTCCATTGCCAGGTCAGGCTTTGTTCTGGGGTGGGTAGGGAGCCATGGGAGGGCTATGCACAAAGGAGGGGCAGTGTCAGCTGTGCGGCCCCGGAGGGAATGGGCTGGAGTGGGGAGACTGAAGTCAGGGAAGCCAGAGAGGAGGTTAGGGCCAGGGGGAGAGAGAGAGGAGGGGGCTGAGTCTTCACCAATCAGAATTTCTTTTTTTTTTTTTTAAGATTTTATTTATTTATTTATTTGAGAGAAAGAGAGAGCACAAGCAGCGGGGGAAGGGCAGAGGGAGAGGGAGAAGCAGAGTCCACACTGAGCAGGGAGCCGGATGCGGGGCTCGATTTCAGGACCCCTAGATCGTGACCTGAGCCAAAGGCAGACGCTTAACCAACTGAACCACCCAGGTGCCCCACCAATCAGAATTTCTGAGGGGATCCAACGGGATACCTCTCCTGCTGCTTCCAGCTCACATTTATGGGATAAGGACTTTAAATACATCATCCCATTTGCCCCTCACAACAAAAATATTGTAGAGCTATTAATACATCCTCATTTTACAGATGGGAACACTGAGGTTCAGGGAAGGAACTATCACCCCAAAAAGAAACCCACACCGATTAGCAATTGCTCCCCAGTCCACCCAGCCCCCCAGGCCCTGGCCGCCACTACTCTGGTTTCTGTCTCTATGGATTCGCCTATTCTGGACATTTCATATGAATGGCATTCTACAATACATAGTCTTCTGTGTCTGGCTTCTTTCATTTAGTATAACGTTTTCAAGATTCACTCATGTTGTAGTGTGTGTCAGGGCTTCATTCCTTTTTGTGGCTGAATAATATTCCACTGCATGAATGGGCCACATTTCGTTTATCCATTCATCAGCTGATGGGCATTTGGGCCATTTTCACCTCCCAACGATTGTGAATAGCACTGCTCTGAACATGCATATACACTCTTTCTCTCATGGACATAGGCTTTCAATTCTTTTGGATATTTACCAAGGAGCGGAATTGCTGGGTCATACAGTAATTCTGTGTTTAATTTTTGAGGAAGATCCAGACTGTTTTTATAGAGTAGCTGCACTATTTTACCGCCCCCCCTCCCCCGCCGCCCAGCAATGCACGAGGGTTCCAGTCTCTGCACATTCTGGCCAACACTTAATAACACCTGACTCTTTGATTATAGCCATCCCAGGGGTGTGAGATGGTCGCTCACTGTGGTTTGTGTTTCCCTGACGACTAATGGCGTTAAGCATCTTTCCATGTGCTTCTTGGCCATTTCTACATCTTCTCTGGAGAAATGTCTATTCAAGTTCTTTGCCCATTTCTTAATTGGGTTATTTAGTTGTTTAATTGTTGGATTGTTAGAGTCCTTTATGTATACTGGATATAAGTCAAGTCACTTAGCATAATTGTGATCTGCAAGTATGTTCTTCCATCCTGTGGGTCATCTTTTCACTTTCTTTTTCTTTTTTTAATGTAATGCAATATAATTTTAAGTAAGCTCTATGCCCAAGGTGGGATCGAACTCACGACCCTGAGATCAGGTGTTGCATGCTCTACCAACTGAGCCAGGCAGGTGACCCCATCCTTTCACTTTCTTGATGGTGTCTCTTGAAACCCCACAGTTTTACACTGTGACTAGGTCTTCACTCACCCATTCTCTTGATCACTTCACTCTCTTGACTAATGTATGCGCTAGTTCTTAAATGGGGGACCTTGGCAATACCTACAGACAGCTATGGTTGTCACAACTGGGGGTGGAGTGCTATTTGCATCTGGTGGGTGAAGGTCAAGGGATGACAGTGCACAGGATGCCCCCCCCCCCGCAAGAAGACTCATCTCTCCCCAAATGTCAGTAGTGTCTCAGTTGGGAGGGCACAGAGAGGCGAAGGCTCTAATCCAAGGTCCCACAGAGAGTAGGTGGCTCCTCGAACACAGGTCAAAGAAAGGCAGGAAGGCAGAAAAAGGAAAGGGAAAAGCAAGCCAAGAAAAAAGGCACAGAAAGATTGAGATCCAGAAATCAGGGACAGAGACCCAAAGAGAGGGAGAGACAAAAAGAGAAAAACAGTGAGGCACAGAGTTGGAGGAATGGAGAGGACAGCAGGGACTGCAGGAGGGTGGACAGCCTGGGGTCGTCTCACTAGCCCGGCTGTGCTGGGAAAGGAGGTGGCGGTGGGGGCAGCTGTTTGCAGGGAAGCTCCGGGGCTGGGGAGGGCGCTGAGTGTGCAGAGGTGTCCTGGCCCCAGAGGCCCCCTGGAGCTGAAGAGATGGCGTAGCTCCCTCAGGGCAGGTGACTGAAGCAGAGAGAAGCTGGTGGGTAGGTGTGACCCCGCACCACCCCGTGGGTGCGAGAAACGCCCCAGGAGACAGGTCATGGGCCCCACCTCTGTCTCACAGTGACACCCAGGCCCAGGTCACGGGGTGTGTGTGTGTGCACGCGAGGGTGCGCTTGCACACATGTGCAAATGCTCAAGTGTGCGTGTGTGCTATTTACCCAGCAAATAGCCCTGCTTGTTATTTTTAAAGCTTTTTTACTGCCAAATGTGACACACAACCAGAAAGCTATATAACCCATAATGTGCAAGCAAGCAACCCAAGTATCTGTCGAGGGATGAATGGATAAACAAAATGTAGTCTATCCATCCAGGGGAATATTAATCCGCCTTAAAAAGGAAGGACATTCTGCTTCCTGCTACAACACGGATGAGCCTTGAGGACATTATGCTGAGTGAAATACGCCAGTCACAGAAACACAAACACTGCCTGATTCCACTCATACGAGGTACTTAGAGTAGTTAAATTCAGAGAGTCGGAAAGTAAAATATGGGATGCCAGGGGTTGAGGGGAGCGGGAATGGAGAGTTAGGATCTCAGGGGTCTGGAGATGGATGGTGGTGATGTACTCAATGTACTTAACGCCACTGCACTGGGTACACTTAGAAAATGGTTAAAATGGGGGTTGTCTGGCTGGCTTGGTGGAAAGAGCATGTGACTCTTGATCTCAAGGTCATGGGTTCGAGCCCCGTGTGGGGTGTAGAGATTACTTAAATAAAACTGAAAAAAAAAAATAGGGACACCTAAGGTGGCTCAGCCAGTTAAGCGGCTGACTCTTGATTTCAGCTCAGGTCACGATCTCAGGGTCGTGAGATCGAGCCCTGCGACGGGCTCCACACTGGGTGTGGAGCCTGCTGGAGACTCCCTTTCTCCCTCTCCCTCTGCCCCTCTCCCCTCTCTTGTGTGCTCTCTCTCTCTCTCAAAATAAATAAATGAAATCTTTTTATAAATAAACAAACAAACAATAAATAAAATGGTTCCAATGGTAAATTCTGTGTTGTGTGTATTTTACCACAATTTTGTAAAATGTAGATCAGATCATGTCAGTCAATTATCCTTCCTCTAAGAATAAAATATTAATTGATTTTAGAAGTCACGACTTGCAGCTTAGCTGATGGCTGTAAAATGAAACCCTTGTAGTCACCAGCAAGTCACAAAACAGAACCCTGTGCCCCCTCTTCATGCCTCCCTCCTCCCCCCTCACTTCTCCATCATCCCTCCCCCCCCCCCCCCCCCCCCCCGATTTTCTGGTCCATTTACCTGATCCTGTTGTTTGCTTTGGCCTGTGCTGAGCTTTCCGTCAAAGGAATCTCAGATCACATCTCCTTTGTGTGACTTCTTTGGCTTGAAGTCATGTGTAAGAAATGCATGCAACATGGTGTGCGTCTGGCGACCGTTTGTCCCAGCGCTGTGCGGAATGAATGAATGAGATGAACGTGCCATAGTGTGGACTGTGTTCTGTTTTTATGATCCAAGGATGTATTGTCACACATGCAAAACATACTGCCGACTGCATTAGCAAAAGATCAACGTAAAACCACTCCACATTTCTGCAACTGTCAATTAAAACAATTTTGTTCCGGTGGTTGAAAGGTCCAACCTGGTATTTTCACCCATGGGTTAGCGGTACAGGGGCCCCCTGGGAGGAAGGCAGTGTTTACAGAACATCACAGACCCAAATGAACATTGTTAGGCAGAGCAGACAGGAAGTACGCGTCCCCGTGTGAAGAGGAGGGTCATTAGCAGTGAAGGTACAGCGTTGGCGATCTGGCAAGACAGTGCGGTTAAGATGGTTCATAGTTCAAGAATATCTGAAATATTTTAAGAACCACAAAGCTGCATGATTTTTGCAACCAGTCACTAGAAAACTGAAGGACAGCAATGCCCTTTTACTAATCTACAAAAGCACCGTGCGTTTATGCAGTCAGTCTCCTAGTGATGGACATCCGGGTTGTTTCTGGCTTGGGATCGTTACAAAGAGCGTCGCTGTTGGCGCCCGGTACGCGGACGCGTGTGCACACACTTCTCACGGAGCACACACGGGCGAGGGGATGTGCATTGGCCAGACCTCCTGGGTCCCGCCAGACCGTTTCCAAAGTAATTGTCCCAATTCATCTTCCCACACCAGCACATGAGGACAAGCTGCTGCTTCTGCAGCCAGGCGGTGTGGACGGGAGAGGGGGCTGGGCTGGGGCGGTGGACTGTGGGACCGCCCCCCACCGCATCCCTCCCCCACCGCACCCCAAATCCCCCCACCCCCCACCACTCTCCCCACCATACCAAAACTGCTCCCCAAACCAATCACCGCACCCACCCACCCACCCCAACCTTGGAGCTGCCTCCTCTAATCTGCCGCCTCTTCTGGGCTCAACGCCAAATCCCTCCAACCGTTTCTCTGGTATTCTTTCAGTCCTCCACCAACGCCAAACCAGGCCATTAGTGTGGCCCAGCAGGGCTCCAGTGACCTCATCCTGGCTGCCTGGCCCCACTCCTGCTCCTGTCCCTCCCTACACAGCCCAGAGGGAGTGGCTTGACCCTGCTAAGCCTCAGTTTCCACATCTGTCAAATAAGGACTTTTTTTTAAAGCTGTGTGCCGATTAAATGTGCTCAAGATCCCCTTCATTTAGACAATACACTATATAATGTCAATTACTCCACGAGGGTCATGGAGCACATTGAACCCTCCGGAAATTTTGGAGCGGCAGGTACAACTTTCTACAGTGGCAATGTGTGCATAAAGCATACCCTGTTTTCTTTATAACATAGTGCAGTGGTCAAGAGCATGGACCCGGGATTTGGACTGCCCGGGTTCAAATCCCAGCTCTCGCAACTCACCAGCTGTGCCACCTTAGAATCATTACTTAACCTCTCTGGTCCTCGGTTTTCCCATTTATCAATGGGGGTCAAAACTGTACCTGTCTCATTGAATTGTTGTGAAACTAAATGAGTTGATGTGTGTAAAGCATAGTTAGGACAATGCTTGGCATTTGTCCTACTTGGTAATAAGTGCTCCATAAATGTTAGGTGTTTTATTACCTCGTGGGGTTGTCGTGAGAATTACTTAGATTAAACAAGAGTAACTAGAGTAGTGTGCGGCACTTGTACATGCTCAAGGGGGACTAGATTTTGGTGTCAACTAGCAATTTCCACCGCATTTCCCATAATGCCCCTGAGCCTATCCAACATGTACGGAGCCTTCCCATGGCCAAACACATACCTCCCCGCATTCCGCCTGGCTGCCTGGGGGAGTTTTAGAATACATCCGCAAATTCTTTGATCCTCCTTCCTTCAAAGGGTGGAGACTAATTCCCTTCCCTCCGATGTGAGCCAGACTCCATAGCTTGCTTCTAATCAATAGAACATGGTAGAAGTGATGGTGTGTGGCTTCGGAGGCTAGGTCACAAAAGACATGACCCCTTCATCTGGCTGTCTCTTGGAATGTTCACTCTGGAAGAAGCCAGCTGGTATACCTTGTGGACCTTTGAGAAGCCTGTAAGAGCAGGGATTTGAGGCTGTCTGCCAAGGGCCAGTACCAGCTTGCGAGTGAGCCACCGTGGAGGCAGATTCTCCAGCCCCAGTCTTGCCTTCAGATGATTACAGTGCAGGCTGACATCATGAGACTCTGAGCCAGCCCTGTGTATGTAGCTCAGCCACTTTCTAATTCTGGACCCACAGAAACTATGAGATAACGAATGTTTATTGTTATTTTAAGGCACTGTGTTTTGGGATTTTTTGTTGTTGTTATACAGCGACAAGTGAGTGTTACACTGCCCGCCATGATGGCATGATGTAACTTCTCTCAACCAGCCCCAGACTTGAGGGACAAGTTGTCTCAGCTCTCAGATCCCTAAGCTTAAACGGGGCTTTGAGCTAGTCATTCAAGCTGCTTACAAATATTCCAACTCTCAGTCCTTCTGGGTGCATGAAGGATTGTTCTTCCTCACTCTCATGAAGTGACTCAATTTGGATGGAAACTTTTAAAAGTGAATGTGAGTTTTCTTCTTCTTTTCCCTCTGCTGGAGTCTCAACCAGCCAGCCATAATGACATTAGTGAAAAATAAGTGTGTTTTTTTAAGCCACTGAGATATTGGGACTGCCTATTATAGCAGCATAATCTGGCCCACCCTGACTAATAGAGGCATCTTTCATGTCTTCCCACCCCTGCCACACTCAGAAGTCCCCATGTTCACCTCCAAATCTATCGTTTCCTCTCATTCTCGAATCTCTTTCCCCTCCCCAGCTCCAAGGGCCCCCCTTTCCCTTCCATTTTTTTATTTTTTAAATTTTGTTGTATGTATTTATTTATTTGCTTATTTTAGAGGGGGGTAGGGACAGAGGGAGAGACAGTCTTAAGCAGACTCTACACAGAGCGTGGAGCCTGACATGGGGCTCAATCTCACAACCCTGAGATCACGAGCTGAGCTGAAACCAAGAACCAGAGGCTTAACCAACTGCGCCACCCAGGCACCCCTTCCTTCCATTTTTAATAACCTCAGGTGCAAAAGATTAAGTAAATCATAATCTTCATTTCATAAAGCTTTTAAAAATAGCCAGCACTTAGATAGTGCTTGCTCTGTACTGCTCTAAACTCTATACGTCTTCTTATTTAATCCTTGGAACAACCCTGTAATGTAGGGACTCTTGTGATTTCATTTTATGGATGAGGCGGCTGTGGCACCCAGAGATTACCTAATTTGCCTGAGGCCACCCAGTGATTAAGTGAAAGAGCTTAATTATTAATTAATTCCAACACAGGCTGTCTGATCCCAGCAGTAGGCTTAACCACCTGGTTCGCACAAAGCCGGTGTCAGTTTGATTTATTTCCTACTTAGTTACTCCACGTTGCTCTCACCACCCACCCCTCTGTTCCTTCCCTGCTAGAGTTGCCACTGTCGTATTTATTGTATCCTTTTGTTTTCAGGAGTTCTTACGCATTGTGTATTTTTGTTTGGGATGGATAGATCTCAAATTTACATCAACAGCATTGGGTGGAAGGTCTAGCTCCGTTTCTTCGTCTTGCCACTCTGATCCAGCCTTGTTGCTAGGGGTACAGCCTCGTCCGTTACTTTCGGTGGCTGCAGAATCGTCCGCCCTGGACACTCAGAGGCACCACCTCCTCCCCAGTGACGGACACCGGGTTGCCTTTGACACCACCCCCCCGCCCTCCGCCATAAACAACACTGTGATGAACACTTTGCCCCCTAGTGGGCGAGTTGTCAGGACTTCTTCAGCCTCTTCACCAAAAAGAGTGAAATAGCCGGGCAGTGAAATCTGGAGATGTTTAACTAAGTTTTACCAAATTGCACTTGAACGTGGCTGCATAAGCAGAGAAACAAAACCGGTTCTGCTTCCTGATTCTTCCTGCCTCGCACCTGGACCTGAGGCTTTGGTGCTTAGAAGCTAGGGATTTACAGCCTTTGTTTTCCTACCTTTGTTTTCCACCCCCTTCTGACAACTTCTTAGGGCAAATAGTCCCTTGACTCATTGCCTGCATGGGGCATGGTAATGGGAACGAGGGAAGGCCAGCAAGTTCCTATCTCAGTTCTTATCTCAAATGGCTGCATGGCATTAGCGAGGATTGTACGTGGCTAATTCTGGGTAGGCGAGGGCCACAGGAATTCACGGGTGGGACTCAGGCGGGAGTGAGGGGAGAATTTCATCCGGGTGGGAGCGCCCCCTCGTGGTCCAATTGCCCATTACACCTTATGTGATTCCCCGCATCAACCCCCAGCTAATTAATCACATCTAATCAATTCAAATGGTATGTATTGGGCACCATCCATGTGCTAGACCAGCGATGTCCAATTGAAATATCATGTGAGCCCCACATGTAATTTCAAAATTTCTGCTAGCCATGTTAAGGAAGTAAAAAGAAGCAGGTGACATTAATTATACTATTTTATTTAACTCGTATCCAAAATGTTATCATTTCAACATGCAACCAATATAAAATTACTGAAACATTTTACTTTTTTCGGTACTAAGCCTTGAAACGTTCTCAGGACAGCACATGTGAATTCTGACACTAAATTTTCATTAAAAATGCTTGATCTCTATTCAGATTTTGTAACATTGGCAGTTGAAAAAGCAGATTCACAGACTCAAGCTGTTCCAAGCATAATTAAAGGTTTCCAAATAACTGAATTGAGGATCCATTTTTTAAATCTTAGCTTAAATTAATTACAATTAAGTAAAATTAAAAGTTAAGTTTCTTAGTCACACCACATTTCAAGGGCTCAACAGCTGCATGTGACCAGTGGCTTACATACTGGACAGCACAAACATTGGTTTACACCATTTCACCCTTGGCATAAGGCAGGTATATTATTAGTCCCATTTTACAGAGGAGAAAATTGAGGCTCAGAAAGGGAAACTGACTTTTTTTCATTTTTCTTTCACTCAACAAATATTTATTAAAACTCTATCAAATACCAGGTTCCGGGCGCCTAGGTGGCTCAGGCGTTGAGCGTCTGCCTTCGGCTCAGGTCATGATCCCAGGGTCCTGGGATGGAGCCCCATATCGGGCTCCCTGCTCAGCGGGAAGCCTGCTTCTCCCTCTCCCACTCCCCCTGCTTGTATTCCCTCTCTTGCTGTGTATCTCTCTGTCAAACAAATAAATAAAATCTTTAAAAAAAAAATACCAGGTTCCTTCCAAGGGGTTAGGGACATAGTGGTGAACAAAATACACATAATTCTTGGCCTCAAGGGGTTTATTGGATGATATGGGAGAGAGACAAAAAAAATTACATACAGTTGTGGGGTGCCTGGGTGGCTCAGTTGGTTAAGTGTCTGCCTTCAGCTCAGGTTATGATCCAAGGGTCCTGGGATGGAGCCCTGCGTTGGGCTTCCTGCTCATCGTGGAGTCTGCTTCTCTCTCCCTCTGCCCCTCCCTCCACTCAGGCTCTCTCTCTCTCTCTCAAATAAATAAATAAAATCTTTTTAAAAATTTATCATCAGTTGTAATTGGTGCTATGACAGAAACCAACAGGAGAATGAGTTAGTGGCAAAACATGGCCCCCAAGTTATTGTTTTTACATTTATAAATGATTGGAAAAAAGTCAAAAGAAGAATATTTTTGTGACATGAAAATTGTATGAAATTTACATTTCAGTGTCCACAAATAAAGTTTCATTGGAACACAGCCACAACTACTGGTTTCCATAATGCTTATTGCTGCTTTCCTGTTGCATTAGCAAGAGAACAATGGCCAACAAAGCCTAAAATACTTGCAACCTGTCTTTTACAGAAAGTGCTGATCCCTAAAGTAGAGAATAACAGAGGAAGACATACTTTATAGGGGGTAATCTGGGAGCACTTCTCGAAGGAGGTGATATTGAAGTGGAGGACTTAGGGGGCATTTAGGAAAGTCTGAGTAGGGCTGAGCCAATCAAACCGATGTTAAATGTCCTCAGTGTGAGTTTCACTATAGATACTCTAGATGTCCCCAATAAGTGGAATCACACAGTACGTGTCTTTTTGTGACTGGCTTATTCCACTGAGCATAATGACCTCAAGGTTCATCCATGTTGTAGCACATGTCAGAATTTCCCTCTTTTTTGAGAGTGAGCAGTGTACCGTTGTGGGTATATCCTACATTTTGTTTATCCACTCATTAGTCGAAGGACACCTGGGTGGCTTCCACAGTATGGCTTTTGCTAATAATGCTACTGTGAACATGGGTGTACAAATATCTCTGAGTTCTGCTTTCAGTTCTTTTGGGTATATACGCAGAAGCGGGATTTCTGGATCATGTGGTGATTCTTTTTTTTTTTTAATTTTTTGAGGAACCTCCATCCTGTTTTCTATGCCCGTCTACATCCCCACCAACAGTGCACAAGGGTTCCAATTTCCCCACATCCTCGCCAACACTTATTCTTTTCTGTTTTTCTGATAAGTAGCCATCCTAATGAGTGTGAGGTGGTATCTCGTTGTGGTTTTGATTTGCATTTCCCTGTTGCTCAGTGATGTTATGCATCTTTTCATGCACTTATTGGCCATTCTTATATCTTCTTTGGAGAAATGTCTGTTCAAGCCCTTTGCCCATTTTTAATAGAAATTAGCTTTTTATTTTTTTATTTTTTTTAAAGCAGGCTCCACGCTCAGCACAGAGCCCAATGCAGGGCTTGAACCCATGACCCTGAGATCAAGACCTGAGCTGAGATCAAGAGTCAGATGCCTGACCAACTAAAACACCCAGGTGCCCCTAGAAATTAAAATATAATTAATCTCTATATAATATCTTATACATATGGAGAGGAAAATCCAATGAATGAAGAATGTCAACATGGCACCTTCAAGTGTTTACCATTCCCACAACTTTTCTCTAGCTTTGGAGATTTTCATGATACAAATAACCTATGAAAACACAAACCCCTGTGGATTCATGGAATTCCATAAGTATCTATGGAGCACCTGCTAGGTGCCAGGCACTGAACCAGAGCAGGGAACCCAACAGACAAACCATTGCTCTTGGGGCACCAGCACCCCAAGAAACTCTAGCATCTCAAATTGCTTATTTGCTCCCCAGGGCTTACTGTAGGTTGTCGTTCTTATTTACTAATCTGTTTACTGGTTTTACATTTCTTCCCCCACACACCTCCTTCCACCCCTGCTAGACGGAACCCCATGAGCAGAGACTGCGGCATCTTATTCAGTGGGTACCCCACGGCTATTTGTTGAACAAATGAATGTAAACTCCGTGTGAGCAGACTGTTTCCCTCAGCTCTGTATGGGGGTGCTTAGAACAGGGCCTGGCACATGGTAGATGCTCAGAAATTATTTGTTCAATTCATGAAGGTAAGTCCCGAACGGGCAGGGACCGCCTGTTTCTCTCCACTCTAGCCCTAGCTCCTGGAACAGCACCCGGCACATGGTAGGTGCTCAATAAATACCCATTGACTGAATGAATGTAAGACCCAGGGGCACAAGGCAGAAACCTCTGTTTTTCTAGACTCCCTAGCGTCGAGAACCCTGCCTGGCACATAGTAGGTGCTCAGCAAACATGTGTCTTTGCACAGTGTTCCTCCCTCCCCCACCGTCTCTCTGACCCCGCCCTTACCTGGGGGGGTGGGACCGGCCAGTGTCCCTCTGTGACGTCACAAAGGCCCTACCATGCCTCTGGCCTCAGCCCTCTTGCTGCTGTTGGGCCTGAGCACCCATGGAGGTTGGGGCTGCCTGCAGTGTGACCACTCGGTGCAGGAGACCCTGAGGCAGCTGCGCTTCGCCCTCATCCCCAAGCGCTTCCAACCGGAGCAGCTGCGGGCACGTGCCCGGGCAGTGCTGCTGGGCATGGAGGGGCCTTTCTTCCGGGACTACGCTCTGAACGCGTTTGTGGGGAAAGTGGGTGCGTGCTGGAGAGGAGAGGGTTCCTGGCACTGCGGGGGGCGGGGGAGGGGGAGGGACCCATGGGGTAGCCCGAGACTCGGGTGGGAGACAGACGCTTTGGGGACTGCGTTCCCAAGAGGGGAGGGTGGGACCATTCCTGGAGGAAATTGGGGGTATCCCCTGGCTCTCTGAGGGACCCACTGGAATTTCCTCCCCTCTTGCCCCCAGGGACAGATCACCTGGAACATGTGGTGTCCTTTATCAAGAACCAAACAAGCCACTTAATGGTTAATTCTCTAAGAGGTAGGAGCTAAGAGGGAAAGCCTTTTCCCAGCCCCCTTCTCGGTCCTCCCTTTCCATGAGTCCACCTCTCCTCCCCTTGATATTAAAGACAAAACAAAACAAGACACATGCATATAGCCTTTGGTGTGTCTGGCAGGGTTCTAAGTGTTTTACTGAAAAAAGTCGAGGGACAGTTCATCACTGTGGGCACTACTGTGGTCTGCCCTTTGCAGAGCAGGAGACTGAGGCTCAGCGGAGTTAGGTGACTTGTCCCAAGTACACAGCTCAGACATATTCCTAACCACCGCCCCTGCGGTGTCTCTTTTGGTTTTGTATTCAGTGGCCCCAGGGAGGTTAGTCATTTGAGGGCCTTATGACGTTCCCCAGCAGAGGGCAGTAGAGGGCTCTGTGGATGTTTAACTGCTTTGTGCCTCAGTTTCCTCATCTGTAAAACGGGAATAATAGCACTCACCTCATGGGCACTGAGAAGTGTAAATGAGTTTGTGCATGTGCATTTAGAACAAAGCCAGGCAAACAGTAAGTGCTCAATAAATGTTAGCTATTAAGATTATGATGCTGCCTGATTATGATGCTGATCCAGCGTCCGTGCCTAGAGCAGAGGTTGGCAAAATACAGCTGGGGGCCAAATCCTTTTGCCAGCCCCCTGTTTTTGTAAATAAAGTTTTATTAGAACAATAATAATTTACATATTGTCTACAGTCGCTTTTGCTCTCCAAGGCAGAACTGAATAATTGTGACAATGACCATCTAGCCCTCAAAGCTGAAAATATTTACTATCTGAACCTTAACAGACAAGGTTTTGAGCAGCAGGTCTCATCTCAACTCAGGCTGCACGTTCGAATCCCCTGGAGAACTTCTCAAACATTCCAGAAGCCCAGGCAGCAGCCAAGTAAATCAGAATATCAGGTGTTGCGCCTGAACATCAGTAATTTTAAAGCTCTAGTTGAAAGCAGTAATTAAAGCTCTCACCTTTCAAAAAGGTGACTTTTGTATTTTGAAAAAAATTCAAATGTTATAAAAGTTGCAGGAATAGTAGTGAACACCTATACACCATTTGTTCACATGTTAACACATGCCTTGTTCTGTGTGTGTACCCTTTAAGAGTTAGTGACACTTCAACCCTAATTTCTTCAATGGGGGATCTCCCAAGAGCAAGGAAGGGTATTTTCTTGCACAATGAGTGGAACTAGGAAGTTTAATGCGAACTCCATACTATCCAATATCCAGTCCTCGAATTTCTCCAATGGTCACAGTCATGACTTCCATCACTACTTTTCTTCCAGTCTTTGATCTGCTCTGGGATCACGCATTCGTTTGTCTTTTATGACACTGACATTTTTGAAAAGCTCTGGCCAATCATTTTACCAAGTGGCTGACTTAGCTGCTTGGTCTCCAGCCCCTCCGGAGGTCAAACCACATGGCCCAAGCCCCCAGTAAAGAAAGACAATTTTTTTTTTTTTTTGGTAGGCTCCATGCCCAACGTGGGGCTCGAACTCACGACCCCAAGATTGAGTCACATGCTCTACCAACCAAGCCAGCCAGGCGCCCCCAGAAACATACTCTTCACAGGCAAGATATTCCAAGGACTTAGAGGAGCCAAACCTTTTCTTCAGAATGTGCAGGGTATGGACAAGCCAGACCTGCTGAGTTAACCCTTTACTGCACAACATAAATGAGAACAAATACTATGGAGAGAATAACGCAGGGGGCAGGGGATAGGGGGTGCCGGGAGTAGGGTACGGGCTGCAGTATAAAGTCAGGCAGCCAAGAGGGATGATGTCACTGACAAGTCAGCATGTGAGCAGACCTGAAGGACAGGGGAAGCCCCAGGACGTAGAAGGCTGCAAGCAGGAAGAACAGCTAGTGCAAATTCCTGAGATGGGCCTATGTTTGGCATATTCACAGAACTTCAAGGAAGCCAGGGAGGCTGGAGTGGAAAGAGGGAGAGGTGTGGAAGATGAGGTCCTAGAGGTAAGGGGACGGGGATGGGTAGATGGGGTAGAGCCTTCCAGGCCACGGTGAGGAATTTTGGCTTCTATTCTGGGTCACATGGGAGGGTTCTGAGCAGGAGGGGGATATGCGTGAGCTTCCTGTGGTTCTAAGAGCATCCCTCTGGTTGCAGAGAAGAGATTTGGGCAGGACATGGGGGAGCCTGGCAGACCAGCAAGAAGCTGCCACGGTGGCCCAGGCAAAAGATGATCATGGCTGGAACCAGGGTGGTAGCAGGGGATGGGGTGAGAGGGAGATCGTATTCCTGGATCTAACTCGGATATATTTTTTTAAAGGTTTTATTTATATATTTGAGAGAGAGCACGAGAGGTGGGGAGGGGCAGAGGAAGAAGGAGAAGCAGAAGCCCCCACCTCCCCCGCTGAGCAGGGAGCCCAATGTAGGGCTCAATCCCAGGACCCTGAGCTCGACTAAGCCAAAGGCAGACACTTATCCAACTGAGCCACCCAGGCGCCCTATCTTGGATATTGAACAGACAGGTTTTGTTCATATAACATGCATGTTGACAGACTGCATGCAGGATGTGAGAAAAAGGAGTCAAAGCACCAAGGGCTGCGCTGAACAATTAGAATCGGACACCTCCCATCTCCTAAGGTGGAGAAGACTCGGGGGTTGGGAGTCAGCTTGGAGGAGTCTATCAGGGTTCAGTTTTGGACTTACTGAGTATAAGATGCCCATCAGACATCCGAGTGGAATTCCTAAGTGGGGTATTTGGCTATATGCATCTGGACTTCAGTAAGCAGTCTAGGCTAGGGACATCAGTGTGGGAGGAACTGGTATACACAGAACAGCACTGTCCGTGGAAATATGATGTGAGGCACAAGCAGGAGTCACATGTAATTTTTTATTCTTTAGTAGCCACGGGTTTAAAAAGATACACAGAAGGGGTGCCTGGGTGGCTCAGTCGTTAAGCGTCTGCCTTCGGCTCAGGTCATGATCCCAGGGTCCTGGGATCAAGCCCCACATCAGGCTCCCTGCTCCACGGGAAGCCTGCTTCTCCCTCTCCCACTTCCCTCTCTCGCGCTGTCTCTGTCAAATAAATCAGTAAAATCTTTTTTTTTTTTTAAGATTTTATTTATTTACTTGACAGAGAGAGACATAACGAGAGGGAACACAAGCAGGGGGAGTGGGAGAGGGAGAAGCAAGCTTCCTGCGGAGCAGGGAGCCCGATGCGGGGCTCGATCCCAGGACCCTGGGACCATGACCTGAGCCGAAGGCAGCTGCTTAACGACTGAGCCACCCAGGCGCCCTGTAAAATCTTTTTTAATAAAATAAATAAAAATAAAAAGATACACAGAAGCAGGTGAAATTAATTTTAATATATTTTATTTATCCCAATACTTAAATGACCATTTCGACATGCAAGCAACATAAAAATTATTGAGGTTTTTTACAGTTATTTTATTCATACCATGTCTTCAAACTCCAGCATACATTTTATACTAACAGCAAACCTCGATTCAGACTAGCCCATTTTGAGTACTCGGCAGCCATGCGGGCTGGTGACTGCCATACTGGGCAGTTTAGGTCTAGGTAATATACAAAGCCATGAAGCTGGATGAAATCAGCTGGATGAAGGAGTGAGTGTAGACAGAGTGGAGAGGAGAGCAGGTCAGAGGAAAGGAGAGAGAGGTGACCAAGTCTGTTCTACTACTTACCAGATCAGAAAACTGAGGCCAGGGGCGCCTGGAGGGCTCAGTTGGTTAAGCGACTGCCTTCGGCTCAGGTCATGATCCTGGAGTCCCAGGATCGAGCCCCACATCGGGCTCCCTGCTCGGCGGGGAGTCTGGTTCTCCCTCTGACCCTCCCCCCTCTCGTGTTCTCTCTCTCAAATAAATAAATAAAATCTTAAAAAAAAAAAAAAAAAGAAAGAAAAGAAAAGAAAGAAAACTGAGGCCAGTAGAAGGTGGTTTGTCCTGGGGCCCCACAGTGGATCAGAAGGTAGATGCAGGGGCGCCTGGGTGGCTCAGTCGTTAAGCGTCTGCCTTCAGCTCAGGTCAGGATCCCAGGGTCCTGGGATCCAGCCCCGCATCGGGCTCCCTGCTCAGCGGGAGGCCTGCTTCTCCCTCTCCCATTTCCCCTGCTGTGTTCTCTCTCTCACTGTGTCTCTCTCTGTCAAATAAATAAAATCTTAAAAAAAAAAAAAAAAAGAAGGTAGATGCAAGGCCTCCCAGGCCACAGATTTGCCCCGTGGACCTGAGTAATACCCAGTCTTGGTTACTCCTGGTGAATGAAAAGGGGCTTCCTCATCTCTTTGAAGCTGAAGATGGGGTGGGCTTGCTGGGTACCTCCCACCCCACAAGGATGTCTCTCTCTCCTTCTCTTTCTCTCTCTCCTCAGATGGGCCTCTGCTGGAGGAGCTGGTGGCCATCAGGGAGAGAGTGATCAAGGAACTCAAGAAAGTTTTAAAATCGTATGAACTGAAAGGTGCAGCATCTCTCTCCATCAAGCCCCTCCCCCCCATTATCACTTCATCCCCTTCTCCCACTTTCTCTCCCAGACTCCTTGCTTACCTCCCCTGTGACTCAGCCTTCTCAGCCTCTCCCCAATATTCCCTGCTCTCGTTTCCAGATTCACTTCTCCCTCCCCTGGTCCCTTCCCATTAAATTCTCAAATTGCTGTCCCGACTTAACTCACTTCAGCTCTTTTCTCTTGCAGCCTGCCATCGCAAAATTTGCCGTGAGTCCTGGATTTATTTTCTGTCCCTCCCTTCCCTACCCCTCCGCACCTCTTTACCCTGTCTCCCCCAGATCAAGCCCCGCTATCACCTACTCCATCTGGTGGTTCCCCCTCCCCAAAGCTATAGTATCTAGGGATATCTGATTTTTGAGGGCGTATGGAAGTGGTTGCAACTTGCAAAAAAAAGTATTTTGGGGGGAAGTTAAGGTGGGATAAGCAGGTCATAGTAACCAACAAACCCTAGGTCTCAGTGGTTTAACAAAAGGAAGATTTATTTCTCTTACCCAAATTCCTTTGAGAGTTGAACTTTTCTTTTTTTAAAAGATTTTATTTGTTTGCCAGAGAGAGGGAGAGCACAAGCAGGGAGAGCAGCAGGCAGGGGGAGAAGCCGGGATCATGACCCGAGCTGAAGGCAGACGCTTAACCAACTGAGCCACCCAGGCATTCCGAGAATTGAACTTTTCTTCCAAGTGGTGGCCCAGGGATATAGGCTGCACCTATGCTGTGGCTTCTAAGCTAACTTCAGAAGGGAGAGAGAAGAGGGAAAGCGCCTATGGGAACTTGTTTGTCCTGGCGGGGGAATTGGCTGCATCCCTCTGCTCATCCCACTTTCCATCGGCCAGAACTCTGGTCACATGGTTGCAACCTACGGCAAAGGAGCCTGGGAAATGTAGTCTTTTTGTGTGGCAGGAAGAGGCAGAGACAGATGAGTGCGCATCTAGCCACACTGTATGTACAGGGGGATGCAAAACAGGAATATAGAAATGAAAGCATCCTGTTTGTAGACATTTAATCAAATATTTGTTTAATTAATTAAATGTCTACAAACAAATGTTGGTCAACTGGACAACTGCAAGTCAATTCAACTCTTCAATGATTATATAAAAATTTTTATTTTTTTTAAGATTTCATTTATTTATTTGAGAGAGAGCGTGAGCACGAGTTGGGGGGAAGGACAGAGGTAGAAGCAGACCCCTCGCTGAGCAGGGAGCCCGATGCGGGACTCAATCCTGGGACTCCAGGATCATGACCTGAGCCGAAGGCAGACACTCAACCGACTGAGCCACCCAGGCGCCCTCAAAATTTTTATTTTATTCTTAAGATTTTATTTTTAAGTGTTCTCTACACCCAACGTGGGGCTCAAACTTACAACCCTGAGATCGAGAGTCACACCCTCCACCCACTGAGCCAGCCAGGCGCCCCTAAAAATTATTTTTAATGTGAATCAGTGCATTTTGCTCAGCTTCCTCTGCTGCACATGGGACTTCCAAATTCGGGAGGGCCAAGGAACTCTCCCTTCTCTTTCCCCTCTGCTTCCTGCCCCTTGCCAGACCTCTGATATCTGCCCTCATCACACTTCTCCCTTTCCTCCTTCCCAGGCTTGCTAAAAGAAGAAGTCTTAGACTGTCTACATTGCCAGAAGATCACTCCCAGGTGTATCAAAAAAAAGTACTGTTTTGGTAAGCTCCTGGGGGTCAGGGGAAGACAGGGATGCATGAGAGATGAAGACAGCCATGACCCAGCAGATAGGGGTTTTGAGATCTCCCACATATAACCGTGAATTCTGCACTTACCACTTGCTTACAGTGTGGCCCAGATGTTGCTCCACATTCTGAAATTTGCTTCCCCCCTACTGTTAAATAGGAAAACTCCTCTGTAACTTTAAAATGCCTCTAATGCCAGAATGGCAGGTGCTAGAAAAACATTTTTCTTTTTTACCAGTGTCATACCTGGGGAGTCCAGAAGGATCTGCTGAATTCATTCACTCACTCACTCATTCATTCATTCAGAGATTTTTTTAATTTTTAAATAATCTCTACACACAATGTGGGGCTCAAACCTACAACCCAAGATCAAGAGTTGCACGCATCACTGACCAAGCCAGCCAGGCACCCCCAGAGACATTTATTTTTTTTTTTTAAGATTTTATTTATTTGAGAGAGAGAGAGAATGAGAGATAGAAAGCACGAGAGGGAAGAGGGTCAGAGGGAGAAGCAGACTCCCCGCTGAGCAGGGAACCCGATGCGGGATTCGATCCCGGGACTCCAGGATCATGACCTGAGCCGAAGGCAGTCGCTTAACCGACTGAGCCATCCAGGTGCCCCCCAGAGATTTTTAAAGTGTATACCCTTATAGCAGTGAGAATAGTACAGTGAACCCCCATATATCCATCAAGATTGAATAGTCATGCTGTTCCCTCTCTCACACTGTTCCTCTCACTCCTTTATTTCAGTAAAGTTTTCAAGTTCACCTCCTCAAAGATGACTCCCTGATCACACTCTCTAAAGCAGCACTTTCTATCAAATTATGTTGACAATGGACATTCCTCCACATTTGCTTTACTTACTTATTGCCATGGTGTTTTTTTTTTTTAAGTAATCTCTCTATACCCAAATTCACAACTGCAAGATCAAGAGTCACATTCTCTGCCAACTGAGCCAGCCAGGCAGGCGCCCCATTTCCATGGTATTTTAAAAGAAATCAAGCATTGTGAGATTTCACCCATAAATAGTGTGTGCCTCTAAAAATAAGGACATTTCCTATGTAACCATAATGCCATTCTCACACCCCAAAAACCTAGCAACAAGTCTTCAATATCAAGTAATTCTAAGTCCTTTTGCAACATCCCTAATTGTCCCCAGAATATCTTTCGCAGCTGATTCATACAAACCAGGACCCAGTGAAAGGACTTCTCATATAATTGAACTGTAGGGTTTTTTCCACTTTTTTTTTTTAATCTAAAAGAGTTTCTCTTATCACCTCCCCCCCTCCCCTCTCCCCCCGCCCATGACATTGACTAGTTGCAAAGAGGATTTGTCCATTTGCTCCTTTAGGATGGTGGTTAACTACCAGATATTTCGAGTACCCCATTATGCCCCCAAACTGAGGATCAGCAGAATGGAAGACAGATGGCTCATATTGCCCACATTTTAATGGGGTGAAGGGTTAACTAGGGTTTCTCAACCTTGGCAATCCTGACAGTTGGGGCTGGATAGTCTTTGTTATAAGGGCTGTCCTGTGTATTGTAGGATGGTTCAGCAGCACCCCTAGCCTCTACCCCACTAAATGCCAGTAGTACTCCCCTAGCCAAAGTCATGACAATCATTTCTAGTCTCCAGACCTTTCCAAATGACCCCTGGGGGACAAAACTGCCCCCAGCTGAGAACCACTGTTAGACAATTACAGGAACGAATAAATGGATTGATTCCAGATTGCAAGTGTGCCCTAGCGAAAACAGAACAGAAGAGTTTGAAAGAAACTGCCTGGGGGAAAGGGAGGGGCAGTGCTAGTTTAGAGAGTGCAGATTGCAGGACCTCTTTAAAGAAGTGGTGTTTGACATCTAGAGGAAGTGAGGGAGTAAGGAACAGTGTGAATGACAGAGGGAACAGCAAGCGCAAGTATCCAACATGGTTGAACAACGAGAGGGAGGTTAGTGTGGCCAGAGCCAAATGAGAAGAAGGGTATAGTAGCTAGCTAGTCACATGGTGACCAGATTGTGCAGGGCCTGGTGGGCCGTGGCGAGGATTTAGGCTTTTAATCTGAATGAGAGGCGAGCTTAGGGAAGGCTCTGCGGGAAGAGGCACTGGAGAGGGCTTAGGTGTTTGACAGGCGCCCTCTGGCGGCCATGTGGGGGCACTGCAGGGCCAGGAGAAGCGGAGAACCCCGGGAGAGGAGCTTTGATAGGGGGCTGGACCAGGTCGATAGCCCAGGAGGTGGATCAGACTCTGGTTACATGCTGAAAGTGGAGCCAAGAAGCTCTGCTGACAGAATGAAAGGGTCAGGGGGAGGGGACGATTGGAAGACGCCGAATGGGACTCCCAAGAATCTTCAGGGTCCCCAGCTAAGATGCAGGTTGACTTTCGTCTTGTCTTGAGATTGTCAGAATTTTGCATCTCATGTTCACGGGCAGTCGAATGACCCACGTCCTCCTCCCACCACCTAGCCAACTAGTCGTATTTAGCCCTGGGCTCTTCGCTGTCCCTGGGGTGTGCAGGGTAGCCTATCGGTGCCGCAAGCCAGAGATCTTTGCCAGTGGGGTTCACGGAGGTATCCAGAGCACCTAAAACGGTGCCTGGGACACAGAATTTGAGGAATGGATGAATGCAGTCAGACCCCAGGAGAGGGCAGCGGGGACAGGTAGGGAGGAGGGAGAGAGAGGCCGAGGTTGCTGGGTGAGCAGGTGGGGGTGGGTGCCGGGCCAAGGAAGGGTGGTGACTTGGAAGTCAGGGTTGTCTCCCCCACGCCACCAGTTGATGGGCAGCCCCGCGTGGCCCTGCAGTACCAGAAGGAGGGGGAGAACCTGCAGAATGGCGGTGCTGTCATTGCTATTTTTCTGGCTATTCTTGCCTTCGGGGTCATCGTGGCTTCGTGAGTCATTCCTGCCCTCTCCGGAGGCTCCCAAATGCCCCACCGGGCCCCACAAAAATGTCCCTGCCCTGTATCAGCCACTGTGTCATTTGGGAATCTCCTCCTCACTCACTTTGTCTCTGCCTCTCCTTCCTTCTCTCCATCTCTTCTCTTCCCGGCCCCCATGTCTGTCTGTCTGTCCATCTCTCCTTCTCTCTCACCTCCTCTTCCCCTCATCCCTGGACCACCTTATGTCTTTCCTGGGTCCTCAGCACTTTTGCCTCTCTGGGTCTCTTCCTCCATAAAAAAAAAAAAAATACATTAAAAATTGTATTTCCTGCATGTGCTGGATGAAGACAGATGTCGTCCGAGCTGAATTCATTATTACATATTCTTCTTCACCATTGTCATTATATTAATTTGTTCCGTTCTGCTTTTCAAAGTGGTTAAAATGAAAACATTTCTGTTGGGCCCCAAGCACTGAGCCCATGGTGCCAAGGGGAGGAGTGGACCTCACCCTCCTCTCCGCCCTTCTGCGGGACCCTCCCACCTCTGCCCACCTGTCACCCCTCCAGCCCCTCCCCTCTTCCCTCTGGCCCCTTTTCTGTAGGGCTCTGCCTTCTCCTCCTGCCCCTCACCCTCCTTTCCCAGTGCCTGGTGGTGAGTTAAACCAGCACTCAGCACAATGAATGTCTGCTCCCACTGTGAGCTTGTTTCGGTCTGTGTCTCCTTCCCTCTCCCTCTCTCTGCCTCCCCCACTGGGCTTTCTCCTCCCCTCCCGTGTCCCAGTCTCAACCCTGCTGTCCCGCCCCTACCCTGCCTCCCAGGTTGAATCCCTCCCGCCTCCCCTCTCTTTCTCCAGTACCTTCCCCACTGCTCTCCCCCCCCCCCCCATGTTAGACCCTCCCCCCCCTTTCTTCGCTAGGTCTTTATTTCTGTCTCGAATCTTGTTTCTCCCTCCCTAAGCCTCTTGCTCAAGGTCTGTCTTGCCCCTCTGTCTCTTTGGCATCCTTGGTATTCCTTGGCTCATGGCTTCCCTCCGGATCTCTGCCCACCCACCTCCCATCTTCAGATGGCTTTTTCCTCCGCATCTGTCTCTGATCACCCTCTTCTTCTCCTATGAGGACACCAGTCTTTGAATGTAGGGTCCATCCTAAATTCCGAATGATCTCATCTTACCTTAACTTAATTACATCCGCAAAGACCCTATTTCCAAACAAGGTCACATTCACAGGTCCTGGGGATTAGGACTTGGATATATCTGGGGGGAACGGGCGGGGGGGGGACACAATTCAATTCAGCACACCTGCTTCCCTCTCTTCCTCATTTCCTTCTCCTTCTGTCTTTCCCTTCTCCATGAGTCTCTCGCCCTATGTCTGTGTCTTTCAGAGTCTCCTCCAGTCTTTCCCACTCTTTCTGTTTTCACATTTTACCTTCACTCCCAGTCCCAAATTTTCTCTCCTCCTCATTCATGTACCAACACTGATTGGCTAAGAACCCTGGAAATCTGCCCAGATACCCATGATGTCACAGGCTGAACCAAATAAGGCTGATGATTGGAGGGAAGTGGGTTTTTGGGGGGAAGGGGAGGAATGGTTGACCTGGGGGGACCTGAAGTTCTCTTTGTAACCTCCAGGCTTTTTCTCTCTGACCAGGGCTATTACGTACAGGCAAAACCGAAAACTCCTGCTGCAGTAGGGTGGTGGTGTGGGGGTCTGTAAGGGGAAAGGAAAAGAAGTTTAATAAAGTCCATGACAAATTCCTCAATGTCTCTGTCAGTTTCTGGAGGACTCTCCTCCCAGTTGGTGTCTAGCTCTGGACACCCAACTGGGTGCTCCTCAAGGGTTGGGACAAGGTCTCACTCATCTGTAGGTACCAGTTACCCTACATCAAAGTAGAAGTGATTTGAGCCTTCAAGAGTTATAGACAACCTACAATGAGAGCTTGAAAGGAGGAATGCACCCTAAAGGAGATAACACCATAGTGGGTCCCTCAGGGATGGTCTGGAAGAGGGACAGCAGTAGCCAAGGCAGAGAATACACGTTCCCCTCCCTCTCTGAACTAAATTTTCACCCTCTGTGTTCCTGAATAGATTCAGATACATTTTCATGTAAATCCTTTTGCTGTCTGAACTCTTGCTCCATGCTAACCCCAAGTAAGAAAGCAAATAAATTTGCATAACATAGTATCCTTCTGTTTCTGAACTTGCTAGCAAAACTATTGCTGTCTCATTCAGGATCTGGATAATGAAGATGTTTGGTGGTGATGAAGGAACAGAGGGCAAGCTGAGGACAAAGCAGAAGCTCACACACACACACACACACACACACACACACACACACCCCACCATGGGGTATACGTGACATTCCTCAGGCACTCCTGGCTGCCCTAAAGGAAAAACAAATAGTTAACTTACAGAGATCACAATCCAACAAGATATGAGTCTCCCTCAGTTTACTTAACAAAAGCCTTAGCAATAGCTTCCAGAAGGGAATGTAAATACAATTAAATGTCTTTATAACCTGCAGCCCACAGACAGACACTTGAAGTGGGCAGTGTAATGTTCCTCCAGGAAGTTCCCAACTATTAATGCCTTACTAGAGGGGTAAACAGCCTTAATTTGACAATGGCAAGGCCTCAGCTATCCTGTGAGTCTTCTTTAGCATATGAAAGTTCTTTCAGAAATCTCCCTTTTTCCTTACCTCCCCCAACCCCATAGTATATAATCAGCCACCGCTCACAACCCCGGGGCAGCAGCTCTTTCTGCCCACGGGTCCTGCCCACGGGTCCTGTCCCCGGGCTTTAATGAACCACCATTTTGCACCAAAGCTGTCTCAAGAATTCTTTCTTGCTCGTCGGTTCTGGACTCCACCCCACTGAACTTCGCCTATATTCCAAAACCCCATCAGTGGGAGGGATGGGCGTTGATAACAAAAACCAAATTTAGCTGAAGATTCGGTGCCCAGCACAAGGCTTGGCCCAGAGCAGGCTCTCAGTAAATATTTGTTGAATAAATGAGGATGGTAGTGTTGGCGGAAAGGGGAGGAAGCCTGCAAAAATGATACTGATCCATATACTGAGGGCCTTTAAATGCCAGGGAAAGGAGCTTGGTGGTTTTTCCAGGGTCTGGGATGGAAACCCCAAATATTGATGGGTCCAGGAAGATAAAGTGAACTGCAGGTCGCATCCACGGAGGATAGAAAGTACTCAGCTCCATTCTATTGCGGTCGCGGTGAAATAACAGCCCAGTGTTTTCAGATCTTCAGAATTCTCAAGAGAACCCAGAAATTCAGATTTTTTAAACGTGAAATCTCTCCATAAGTAGTGCGGGCAACTAATTTTTTCGAATACTGAGGACCAACCCAAGACACGTTTTGCTATCATTGTGAAGCGACAGAGAAACATCTGGGGCTGAATGTTGCTTATATTTTTTATGCTAGAGATTATTGGCAAATGAAATTTTAAGTGTAGCTAGAGCTCGCTGGACTCTCTAATTAACTACATTTCCCAGAATCCTCTCCCCCTGCAACTCCCCCGTTGCCATAGATACTACCGAGCCACTCTAGTTAAGGGTGGGGTGGGGCGTTCACTTGAAGAGCCCGACTCCAGTCATCCGTTGTCAAGATACCGTTTTTGGCACATGCGCAGTAAGGAGCCCTTGGATTAGGGCGGTTTGGAAGAGCAGAGGCTCCAACCCAGAGCATTCTGGAAATGGAAGGGGGTCCCCCCACCCCCACTACCACGCAGTCGCCCTCCGGTGAAGGCAACGGATGCTGTCGCCCCGGTGACGTCACTCCTGGCACGCATGACGTCACCCTCACCGAGCATGCTAGCTGGGAGGCAAGGCTACTGCAGACAAGTCAGAGATGCCGGACTTCACGTTTACTTCTTAAGCTGGTGTCCTGCCCCAAGCCCACTCCAGTGAGGCCTGGGGGTCGTAAGTTGGTGGCCCTAAAATGCTTTTTGCTTAGGTAGCAGTGTTGTTTTGGTTTCTTAAATTTCTTCACGCTGCGAGTCCAGCTACTCCCTTAACTTTCTGTGAATTTCCTGGGAGCAGTGCACACAATAAACGGATAATTAAATTGTGCAGAAATTATAGTGTGGTGAATGCTCTCGGAGAACGCAATTACAATACAGTTATTATAATATCAGCGCTAGGTTCGGGTGGAACCCCGGGAGGGAGTTGACTTACCAGCTCCAGCTGGGCTGGGTGGGTATAGGGGAAACTTTCCCATAGGAATGGCTGTAAGAGCTGGTAGCAAGAAATGTAGTTTTCCAAGAGCAATAGAGAAAAGGAACGTTCCGGACAGAGGGAACAGCACATACGAAGGTCAAGAGGTGGGAAGTATTAATAACTTTTAAAATAATATTTGATGTCAATAATATTGATAGCAAACAGAAAGTGGTGTTTTCTGTAACATTCTGTTGTAATGGCTTTAGTTATATCAACCTATTCAAATGTCATTTATTTGGGTATTTATTATCTCCCTATGTACAATGAGGAAACCGAGGTATAGAGAGGTTAATGACTTTCAGTGAATAGGTGGGATTAACCATTATGCTCTGTGGCCCTTGCTACAGGGTCCTACCTGCAAAGCACTGTGCCAATTGTCTTCTATAGAACATCAAATCCTATTGGAGCAGGGCCCTACCCTTTTGACCTCATTTAACCTTAATTACTTCCCCAAACGCCCTATATCCAAATAAAGTCACATTGGGAGTTAGGGCTTCAACATAAGAATTTTGGGGGAAACAAACATTCAATCCATAGCACTCTTCCACGTCCCGCACTTGCATGCCAGCCACAAAGAGCTCCTTATATCTCTTTCTCTCCTCTAGGCTTCTGTACCCTCTGCCTGGGACAGCTCACCTCATTCTCTGCCTTCAGTGGTCACGTTTATGTCTCTTAGTCCATTGGTTCTTATCTTTCAAGCTACAGCCAAGATGAGACCTCCTCCGAAAGTCCTCCCTAATTGCCCAGAGTGGGTTGGAGGCCTTCATCTGTGCTCATACCATGCCCTGGGCTTGTCCCATCAAGCACACATATCACACTAGGGCCTAACTGCCTGTAACCATGTCTTTATCATGTACCCCAATCCTAGCAATAGAGATTGGTCCAAGGGGTGGGCCTAAGACCCAAGAAGGACCAATCAGGACCCTTCCCTGGGATTGCTATATGAACTCAGTTGTGACCATGCTACTTGCCTCAGCCAATGAGATGCAGATGAAAGTGACATATGTCACTGAGCTCATTTAACTTGCATGACTACCCAATGAAGAAAGCATTGCTCCCCCATTTTAGAGACAAGGACACCTAGAAGGAGGATTTAAGTAACCCATACAAGACCCATAGCTAGTAGGACTAATGTAGGACAAGACCCATAGTAACAGGACTAATGTCCTTATAAAAAGAGGAAGAGACACCAGAGCTCTCTCTCCACAGGCTCCTGTACCAAGGAAAAACCATGTGAGGATATATCGAGAAGGTGGCCATCTACAAGCAAGGAAGAGAGGTTTCACCAGAAATCAACCATGCTGGCTCCGGGATCTAGGACTTCCAGGCTCCAGAACTGTGAGAAATAAGTTTCTGTTGTTTAAGTCATTCAGTCTATGGTATTTTGTTATGGCCACCTGAGCTGATTAAGATCGAGTGTCATGAAGTGAAGCAAAGCAGGGTCCAGGCTCACAGGGCTTCAGGTACCAGGCTGAGGCCTGGATACTTTGCTGAGGGCAGTGTCAGCCAGAGGAAGGACTGGATCTGCTCTCGTGCAGAAAGACCATTCTGGGGGGGGGTCGGCCAGGGGGGTGCACCTGGGAGGTGCAGTCGGTTAAGCATCTGACTCTTGATTTTGGCTCAGGTCGTGACCTCATGGGTCATGAAATCAAGCCCTGTGTCAGGCTTTGTGCTCAGCACAGAGTCTGCTTCTCTCCTTCTCTCTTTGCCCCTCCCCCATGCTCGTGCGTGCTCCCCAGCTAAAATAAATAAATAAATCTTTATAAAAGGAAAGAAAGAAAGACTCTTCTGGGATGTGTGGGGGGTACATACTGGAGGGGAGACACTGGGGGCCAGGAGGTTTGAGATGAGATTGCAGTGAAGCTCTAGGGTAAGGACAAGGCTTGAGCCAGGGCCAAGTTCATGGGCATGGAGAGGGCAGCAGAGCCAGGGAGCCGGCAATGAGAAGAGGAGTTTCCCTGGACCCGCTGTCGCTGGTTGGATCTTTGAGCCTTGGGGCTGCAAAGGTCTCCCTGGGGCTGTTGGACACATCTTCCCAGGGTGGTTGTATGAGTTAAATAAACTAATAAAGCCCACTACATGTTGTCACTAAGTGACAGCTGTTCTTATTTCATTTTGACAGTGGTTCATCTAGCTTTTACTCATGTGTATACATATATTTTACATCTTTATAAACATGAAAGATACATAACTCTGTAATTTTTCTTCTTTTAACTTTCATTCACAAGTATTTCCCCATGTTATTGTGTCCTGATCATAATTATTTCAGGCTCGATAACGTTTCATAGGCCGGATATACCATCATTTATCTAATCAATCCCCTGAGTCCATATAACTGAAACTATTTATTATTTGGTTTCTGATTGGAGATGGCCCCCTCCAAGTGACAATTCAGGGATTTAGGTTCCTTCCACTTTCTTTTCTTTTTCTTTCTTTTTTTTAAAGATTTTATTTATTTATTTGACAGAGAGAGACAGTGAGAGAGGGAACACAAGCAAGGGGGAGGGGGAAGGGAACACAAGTGGAGGAGGGAGAAGCAGGCTTCCCGCCGAGCAGGGAGCCCAATGCGGGGCTCGATCCCAGGACCCCGGGATCATGACCTGAGCCAAAGGCAGATGCTTAACGATTGAGCCACCCAGGCGTCCCTAGGCTCCTTCCATTTTCAACATAGGACTTCCAGGGTCATAGTCTCCATCTACATCCGCGGAAAGGAAAAGACTGTAGAAGGTGACAAGTGAGAGGTTTCAATGGACCAGGTCTGGGCTTGGCATGCATGTTCACTTCTCTCACTTTATTGGCCAGAACTTCATCACATGATCACCCCAGACTGCAAGGGAGGCTGGGAAATGTAGTCTAGCTGTGTGCACAGAAAGCAGGGGAAAGGCTTTGAAGAAGAGCTATTTGCCACACATTATCCCAATGAGGGATTACAGAGAGGAAAACCTAGGTACAGAGTGGAAGAGAACTGCTCCAGATCACAAAGAGATTACAATCTATCAGGCAAATATCGCACTAAAATCCAAATAACCCCTTTTTTTCATTAGATTTATCATCATTCTTTGTTGAAAAGAGAAAACCTATGGGATTTTATTAATCTTGTACCCAGTAATTTTACATAATTATCTTACGGCTTATCTTAGTGTTTCATTTGATTCTTTGATTTCCAGGATAGCAATCATATCATATTTAAAGAAGAATGACAACCCAGACTTCTCTGTTCCAATGATACCTTTTCTTTCTCTTGTCTAACTGCATTGATAGTTCTTCCAAAAGTGGTCATGCTGGACAGTTTGTTCTGACTTTAATGGGGATGTTTTGGTTTTTAGCATTAAGCCTGATATGGGGTTTTGATGATATGTATGTAATTAAAAACAAGGGAGAAGCAAGGAACTCCTTAAGATTGTTGTCATTACTGGGGTTTGTGGGTGGCTCAGTCAGTTAAGCGTCTACCTCTGGCTCAGGTCATGATCTCAGGGTCTTGGGATGGGGCCTGGGTTGTGCTCCCTGCCCAGTGGGGTGTCTGATTCTCCCTCTCCCTCTGACACCTATTCTCTCTCTCTCAAATAAATAAATAAAATCCTTTTTAAAAAAAAAAAAGATTATTGTCATTACTACTCAATATGGACCTATTCTTAAATATATTAACTTTATGCAGAAATGGCTTATTACTGAAGGTTTTCAAAACCCTTTTAATATCCATGGATGTGATGGTATTACTTTGATATATCAATTAGCAAATTATGTGATAACCCAATATCAAACCATCCTTGCATTCCTGGATATACATCTTCCAGCTCCCACTTTAGGGGTCTGTTTCCTTTACCACACCACCCGTTAAGAGGTGATAGGTGAAACTGAGGCAAACAGGAAGCGGATGCCCAGGGATAGTGAGTAATTAGTGACAGAGGCTCAATTCGTTCACCATCAGTTTAGATGGGGCCAACTTCTGTGTGTCCTGTGGACTTCAGCTACAGGGGAAACTTCGTTAGATGGGTTAAATGGACTATGACGTCCCCTCCTGTGAAGGGCAGCAAAAAGACTGGCTATAATGGGTATATTCGCCGGGTCAGTACAGCCAGAAATTTCTCAATACCATGTTCCCTTCGGTCCCACATCGTACTCGCAGACTCCACTTCCCAGGATTCCCCCCGCCTTTAGAGACCTTAGCTCGGGAGGAGCGTGAGCCCGTAATGGTTTCTGGGAAATGTAGTCCAGCTGCGAAACCGCGTTTAAAGAACCAGGGCTTAATAGTTCCGAGACAGCGACCGCGCAGGCGCATTCCGCGACCCGCCAGAGGGAGGGAAGGCCTGGCAGCCCTGCGCAATCCGCGGGGGCGCACAGGTGAGTCCCTACCTGCCGGCCGGGAGCCGGAGCCTGTGGGTGCGGGCCGAGCGGGGCAGGCCGGCGGGCGCTCAGGGAGGCGGGCCCGAGTCGCGTCTGGGTGGGCGCTGTGGGCGGTGTCCCGCCCCTTCCTATCACTCGCGAGGTGGCCCCAGAGCGCCTCTGCCACCCGCGCGGCTTCGGACGATCTCAGCGCGCAGGAATTGAGCGCCTGCTGTTTGCCAGGAGTCAGGCGAGCGCGGAACTGCTGCGATCTCCCAGGAGGGAGACGATGCGTTTCCTCACTTCGCAGATGAAGAAACAGACTCCGCGGCTTCTCGCAGCTCACGGTGGTCGGCCTGGGATCACAATCCGGGGTGTCTGACCCGAAAGCACCCGCGTACTCTGCACAGTCACGCCCTCCGTCTCTGTCCTCCTTATCCTGAGCATGCTACCCTTACTCTGGGTCTCTAATCTCTCTCTGATCTCCCCCCCCCCCACCATCCCAACCCCCGTTCAGTCTCCCTCTCTGTGTCTGCGCGCCTCCCTTCCCCACGAGTCTGTGTGTTTCTAAAAACAGGGCCATTATCTTCCAAGACCACAGCACCAGGATCATATCAGGACAGTAACATCGATACAGACTATCAGCTACTCTGCAGACCCTCAAATTTTGCTAATTGTCCCAATAATGTACTTAATGGCAAAAGAAAATCCCTAACTAAAGTTAGGTCTCTTTAGTCTCCGTGAACCTGACGCAGTTCTTCAGTCTTTCTTTGATCTTGATGGTCTTGGCAATTCTGAAGATTACAGACCAGGTACTTCCAGAATGTCCCTTGGTCTGGATTTGTTCAGTGTTTCCTCATGATTAGATTTAGGTTTGGTGGGAATACCTTGGGCGTAATGCTGTGTTCTCCAGATCAGAAGCCCGTGATGCCCGTTTGCCCATCACAGGTCATGTCAGTCTTGATCACTTGGCTGCGGTGGTGTCCGCCAGGCGTCTCCACTCTAAAGTGACCTTCTTTTTGTAATGATTAAGTGACTGGCGAGGAAATAGGGGAGAGTCTGTAAGACTCTGCTTCTCATTCCCTCATCAGAATTTTCGCCCGCTGGTCTCAGCCTTCAGCTGCTTGTGTTCCTGTGTAACTGGAAACACGTGTGAGGCCAGGTCTTTTTATTTCTGGTCTGTGTTAGTTTCCCTTGCTCCTGTAATAAGTTAGCACAAACTTGGTGGCTTCAAACAACACAAATGTGTTCTCTTACAGTTCGGGAGGTCAGAAGCCTGCAGTGGGTTTCACCGTGCTGAAATCAAGGTGTCAACAGAGCAGTGCGCCCTCCTGAGGCTCTAGGGGACAATCCGTTCCCTTGCCTTTTTTTTCAGCTTCTAGAGGCTGCTTGCGTTCCTTAGATGAGGCCTCTTCCTCCAGCTTCAAAGCCAGAGGCAGGCTCTTCTCTCCCTAACTCTGCTTCTCTTGATTTCCCTCACATGGCCGCCTCCTCCAGGTCAATATCCCCCAGCCTCTCTCTTCTAAGGACACTTATGATTGCATTTAGGACCCACCCAGATAATCCAGGATAATCTTCCTATCTAGAGGTGCTTAACTTAATCACATCCCAGGTTCATCCACAAGACACAGGAGTAGGGCCATTGTTCAGCCCCCCACCTGGCCTATGTCCAGGCCTGTCTCCCCCACCAGGCAGGGAGCCCCTTTAGGGCAGAGCCTCCTTATCGCTCATTATTCTGTCCTCAGATGAGCCTGTCACTCTCACATGAGTTTCAGAGCATATTTGATGAATGGATGGAAGTGGCCATTGTCCAAACACCGACTTTTCTTTTGCAGAGATTTTTTTTTTTTTTTTTGCAGGGATTTTTTTTTTAATTTATTCTAGCAGATGGAACCTTTCTTCAAACAACATCTTAAGTGGGAGATCAGGATTCTTATGCAGGATTTGTAAGGCAGATAGGAGGAGCTCTGCAGGGGCGCCTGGGTGGCTCAGTCAAGTGTCCAACTCTTGATCTCAGCTCAGGTCTTGATCTCAGGGTCATGCATTGGGCACCATGCCCTATTAAAAAAAAAAAGAAGGAGCTCTTCAAAAAAGAGGTAGGTCCATGCCACGGAATACTATTCAGCCATAAAAAGGAATGAAGCCTTGATATGTGATGCAACATGGATGAATCTGGAACACGTTATGCTAAATGAAAGAAGCCAGACACAAAGGGCCACATATTATATGATACCCTTCATATGAAATGTCCAGAATAGGCAAATCCATTAAGACAGAAAGATGAGGGCCACCTGGGTGGCACAGTCAGTTAAGTGACTGATTGGTTTCAGCTCGGGTGATGATCTCAGGGTCGTGAGATTGAGCCCAGAGTTGGACTCTGCCCTCAGTGCAGAGTCAGCTTGGGACTCTCTCCCTCTCCCTCTGCCCCTCCCCTCTCTGTAAAATAAACAAATCTTTTTTAAAAAGAAAAAAAGATGAGGGCGCCTGGGTGGCTCAGTTGGTTAAGTGACGACTGCCTTCAGCTCAGGTCATGATCCTGGAGCCCCAGGATCCAGTCCCACATCGGGCTCCCCGCTCGACGGGGAGTCTGCTTCTCCCTCCGACCCTCCCCCCTCTCATGTGCTTTCTCTCTCATTCTCTCTCTCAAATAAATAAATAAATAAAATCTTTAAAAAAAAAAAAGAAAAAAAAGATGAGTAGTTATCAGAGGCTGGCATTGCAGGGCTGGGACAGAACAGGGAGATTTGGTAGTGACTGATTAACAGTATAGGGTTTCCTTTTAGGGCGATGGTGAAAACATTCTGGAACCAGATCGTGGTGATGGTTGCACATCACTGTGAACGTCCTAAATGCCACTGAACTGTATCATTTAAAGTGGTTAAAATGTTATATTGCATGTTACATGCATTTTATCACAAGAAAAAAAAGTAAGACTAAAAAGGTGGCTTAAATAATAAATAAATAAATAAATAAATAAATAAATAAATAAATAAATAAATAAAAATTAAAAGGTGGCTTAGCTCTGCAGCCAGACTTCTGGGCTCTGATACTTGATATCTCTGTGACCTTGAGCAAGGGCCTTGACCTCTTGTGCCTCTATTTCATTCTCTGGAGATAACTCTAGTTAAACTAGTCTTTCAGAGCTGTTATGTGGGTGCAGTGAGCTGAGCCTCCTGATTGCTAGTGGTTGTTGGTATGGATTTGGGGGCCTCGGGCGGCCCGTCTGGAGCCTTTGCTCCAGCTCCTGGGAGACTATAGAGTCCCCTGTCATGCGGCATCTTTGCAAAAGCATCTGTCTGTCTGTCTGTCTGTCTGTGGGAGAACTGACCCTCCTCTGTTCTCCAGTCTCCTCCTCCAGCTCTGCGGACTCAGGCCTGCTCCCGTCTCCTGGAGGCACATGCCCAGGACCACGCAGTGGCCACAGGACCCTGATGGCTGAGGACCAGGTGATTCTGGGCTTCCCCTTCCCCAAGATGATTTTGTGGACCCCAGAGGGCCATCGTCATCTCTGCCTGTGGCCCAAAGATCTGCTCCTCCCAGGCATGCAGAAGAGGCTATGGTGGGAGGGGCTCTAGGGCTGGGAGGTGCAGCGAGGAGGGGAGAGGGGAGGGGCAGGATGCTCTGAGTTGGGACGTTATGACCCGGTCTACAAACCAATCTAACTCTCAGCAGCCTTTGAGTTGCCAAGGGAAGTGGGCAGTGGATGGTTTTGCTTCACCCCCGAGCCTTATCCTTGGAGTAAGAGATAGGCATTGGGATCCCAGTTCGGGTCTGGGATGGAGCGCCACTTAGTTATCACTCTTGCACACAATGGCTTGATTTTAAAAAAAGTGTTTCTTAGGGCTGTCATATATAGGTACGCAGGTTGCACACTGCACAAGAGTGTCTCACCTCAGTGTCAGGTTTCACATCGCGTACCTCGTACGCTGGTATATTATGGCAGTTTTCATGCAGATGGCAGGAAACGGTCATTTACTAAAATAATTGGCATATTATAACGATTTTCCAACAGATGGCAGTAAAGAGTCACGCGAAAGGGAGCTTTCTCCTACCTTCTGCCAGGAAGCCTGTGGGCTAGGAGCTGGCCAAAACTTTCTGCATTTCTGTGGGCCATTTTTATTCAGTTATCTCAAACCTGCTGAGTCAGTATGTTCCAGCCTGGAGTGTTAGAGCTGGTTCAGCCACCAGCAGGGGTGGGCTGTTGACCCATGACCTCTCCCGGCCCCAGAGTTCTAGAAGGATGTGCCCCTCCACCGTGTAAAACTGTCCCTTGCAGGAATCAGTGACCTTCAAGGATGTGGCTGTGGACTTCACCCTGGAGGAGTGGGGCCAGCTGGGGCCTGGCCAGAGGGAGTTGTACCGGGACGTGATGCTAGAGAACTACCAGAACCTTCTCTCACTGGGTGAGGCTCTGCCCCCTGCCTTCTCAGGAAGAGGCGTGATGCCCCCCTTCTGCCCTCATCTCCTTTGTGCCCACCCACTACTCAACGGTGGGTATTCGCTGAGGTCATGGGGTACCCTCTCTGCTCCTCCCACCGGTCCCTCCTGGCTGGCCTCTGTCCCTCTGTGTCTCCACGCTTCTCCTAGAGTTCCTGCGTCCCCGAGAGCCCCGCGTCCTCTGCCTGTCCTGCAAAATCTTCAGCCTGTGCCCCCACCTTCTCTTCTTGCTTCCCTTCCCACATGGGGTGACCTCAGGTTCCTCCCTGGAATGCGTGTTCTAGAATCTCAGACTCCAAGTGTTCCTTGGATGTCCTCCAGTCATCTGGCTCCATTTTAGAACCTTTCCAAGACACAGAAATGCCGTTCCCAACTGTGTCTCCCTAGTCCTACATCGTCCACCCGTTCCCAACTGTGTCTCCCTAGTCCTACATCGTCCACCCACCCACCTCCTGTGCCCCCTCAAGGCCCTTCACATTTGTCACACTCACCCTGAGCTCGGCGTCTCCACACTGGCCTGCCCCTCCTCCTCTGGGTCCCCCGTCCCCAGACCAGACACCCCCAGCACCATCCTCGCTCCTCCCAGCCCCTCCCCTGCAGCCCACCACATCCTCTCTGCCTCCCAATTATCTCTGCCCATCCCCTCCTCTGTCCCTGCAGCCCAGCCCTGATCTGGCCTTGTCTTCACCCCCTGACCCTACTCCAGCCTCCTCAGTGGTCTGTCTTTCGGTCCACCTCCATCTCTCCTCAGTTTCTTTTTCTGATTCTTCTGTCTCGCCTTTTCCCTGTGAACTCTGGTGGTTTGAAGGTTCCTTCCTCAGCCATGCTCACTCATACACTTTCACTGGACAAACTCACCAAAAACCCGCTTAAACTTCTACGTCAGGGGCCCCAGGAAAGCCCCCAGGTTCGGGGGCTCAAGGAGGACCTGCAGGCCTCAGCATGCAGTTGTACTCACCGCCCCGATTCACTGCAGTGGAAGGACACCAAGCGCAGTCAGCAAAGATGTGGGGCGACATCTGGGGGAGACCAGGCCAGAGTCCCCTCCCCGTGGAGTCACATGGGACATACAAGATGTGACAACACGTGTGAGACGTTGTCCATCAGGGACGCTTGTTACAGCCTCCGTCAGCACCCTGGGGTTTCTCGCGGGGGCCAGACACGTCAGCGCCCTCGGCCTGGCACGTACCAAAATTCCAGACGCCCCGAAGGAAAGCAGGTGTTCAGCAGAAACCACGTTGTTTGCACCAACAGCTTAGGCACAGGCAGCCCCTGCTGGAGGTCAGGGAGTGCTGGGAACCCTCCCGAAATCCAGCTTCCCAGATGCCAGCCGCGGGCAGCCGTGGGAGCGGGTCTTTGCAAGGAGAGCTGGCAGCCTGCTGTGTGACCCCTTTTCTGTGCAACTTGGGTGTAAAGAACGAGGTCCCTTCCGCCTGTCCCCTGCAGAAATGTACTCCCTCGCAGCGCAGAGGCCAGAAGTGCAAAACCCAGCTGTGGGCAGGGCCCTGCTCCTCTGAGAGTGCTTCCTGGATGCAGCTTCCGGAGGCCCCGGCGGCCCTGGCCGTCCCCGCCCTGTGCCCCCGTCACCCCGATCTTCATGACCTTTCCCCTCCATTGTGTCCGTATGTCTCCCCTCTTCAAACAAGGACACCGCTCTTTGGACTCAGGGCCAAGCTTGCTCCCGTAGGACCCCATCTTCACCAGTTACATCTGCAAAGCCCCTGTTTCCAAGTAAGCCGCGATGTCAGGACTCAGGCTCTTTCTGGAATGTAGTAGGTACTCAACAAATGAATCTCGCATGGACCATTAGAGCTGCTGCTTTTTTTTTTTTTTAAGGTTTATTTTATTTATTTATTTATTTTTAAAGATTTTATTTATTAGACAGAGAGAGACACAGCGAGAGAGGGAACACAAGCAGGGGGTATGGGAGAGGGAGAAGCAGGCTTCCCGCAGAGCAGGGAGCCCGATGCGGGGCTCGATCCCAGGACCCTGGGATCATGACCTGAGCCGAAGGCAGCCGCTTAACGACTGAGCCACCCAGGCGCCCTATTAATTTATTTTAGAGAGAGAGTGAGAGTAGGGGAAGGGCAGAAGGAGAGAGAGAGAAAGAGAGAGAATCTCAAGCAGACGCCCCGTTGAGCAGGGAGCCTGATGCGGGGCTCAATCCCAGGACCCTGAGATCATGACCTGAGCCAAAACCCAGAGTTGGACACCTAACCGACTTGAGCCACCCAGGCACCTGGACCATTAGACCTTCTAATCATTAGGCACCCAATGTATGCAGCTCCCCTGCAGACCCAGGGCCTGGGGCCCAGCCCCGAGGCTTCCCGATGACTGGCAGCCATGGCCAAATCTTGTGTCTTTTCCAGGGGTGGGCCCTCTTGGGTCTAAACCTGATGTGATCTCCCGTCTGGAGCGAGGGGAGGAGCCCAGAATGGAGAAGAAGGAAGCCCGGCAAGCTACCTGTCCAGGTGGGTGAGGTTGTCCAGCAGGTGTGAGCCATCTTCCTATCCTGTCTGTCTTGATCAGTGACAAGAATGAGGCAGCCCAACACCCGCCATAGTTGTGGGCGCTGGGTTCAAATCCCAGCTCCAGCACTTCTGGCTCTGTGACCTTCAGGCGGGTCATTTAGCCCCTCTGTGCCTCAATTTCCTCACCTGCAAAATGGGGTCAATAATAATACCCCGGGTTGGGAAAGGTCAATGAATTAACACCTAAAAGTGTCGCCCAGCACCTGGCACACTAACCCACTGGTCAGAATGGGCTACAGTGATTATTGGTGATTCTTTATTGGGAATCATCTATGTAAAGACCCAGAAGTGGGACCCCACCGGACATAGTGGGGAACAGGAGGCCAGATGTTTGCCCCCCACTGGCCCACAAACTCCATGAGGGGAGGGGGTTGAAGCATCTTTGTTCCCATCACTGTCCACCGTGTTGTGGGGTGGGACTTGCCCCCTCCTTCCCGTTCACCACAGCCCATTGGTCCCCGGTCCCGTCCCTCCCGCTCCCTACTTCTCCCAGTCCCCTGTCCTCTCTTCCACAGCCCTGGCTCAGGCCTCAGCTTTCCTCGGCTGGACCCTCGTCCCAGCCTCCTCCCTCAGCTCCCAGCCTCCAGCCTTATGCCTTCCAGTTCATCCCACACAGCCTAAGAGGGGTCTTTCTACACCCGGAGCTGATCCCACTCCTCCCCTACTCACAGCCCTCCCATGGCCCCCCAGTACCCCTGACAGCAAGCCCTAGCACTGTGGGTAGCACGCAACAATATGCAATTAATAGGTGTCCCATGAACAGATCTACTAGCATCAAAAAATCCATCCCCTTCAGCAAATTCCACATGGCTGTGCTTCCTGCTTATCATCTCTTCTCTACACTTCCCTTTCTCCAGATTGCAAGACTGTGCTCTAAAAGCCTCACATACACTTAATATTTATTGACATCTTTTTTTTTTTTAAAGATTTTATTTATTTATTTGAGAGAGAGCTAGAATGAGCAGGGAAAGGGACAGGGACAAACAGACTCCCTGCTGAGCGGGAAGCCTGATGCAGGGCTCGATCCCAGGACCTTGAGAAAATGACCTGAGCCAAAGGCAGACGCTTAACCAATTGAGCCACCCAGGCGTCCCGATTTATTGATATCTTTTGATCAAATTAAAGTTATATGTGTTCTTCGCAGAAACTTTGAAAATGTAAACAGGGCGCCTGGGTGGCTCAGTTGGTTAAGCGACTGCCTTCGGCTCAGGTCATGATCCTGGAGTTCCAGGATCGAGCCCCGCATCGGGCTCCCTGCTCAGCAGGGAGTCTGCTTCTCCCTCTGACCCTCCCCCCTCTCATGTGCTCTCTCTCTCTCATTTTCTCTCTCAAATAAATAAATAAAATCTTTTTTAAAAAATGTGAATAAAAATAAAGCAGGAAATGGAAATCTCCCCATAATCCTGCTTATCTCTCAAAAAAAATTTACTTTTCTCATTTTACCCCAAAAGCTTTACTGTATTTTTTTAATTATAAAAGTAAATAATAACAACGTGAATAAACCTGGAGGGCATGATGCTAAGTGAAATAAGCCAGACACAAAAGGACAAATATTGGGGCGCCTGGGTGGCTCAGTTGTTAAGCATCTGCCTTCGGCTCAGGTCATGATCCCAGGGTCCTGGGATCAAGCCCTGCATCAGGCTCCCTGCTCGGCGGGAAGCCTGCTTCTCCCTTTCCCACTCCCCCTGCTTGTGTTCCCTCTCTCGCTGTGTCTCTCTCTGTCAAATAAATTTTTTAAAAAAAGGACAAATATTGTATGATTCCACTTACATGAGGCGCCTAGAGTAGGCAAATTCATAGAGCCAAAGTGGAATGGTGGTGGCCAGGGGCTGGGGAAGGGAAATGGCATTAGTATTTGATGGGCAATGTTTCAGTTTGGGAAGCTGAGAACATTCTGGAGGTGGATGATGGTGAGGATTGCACCACAGTATGAGTATATACATGCAACGGAACAGCACACCTAAAAATGATCTAAATGTCGTATTTTATGTTGTATGTATTTTACCACAGTAAAAAAGTAAATAATAATAAATTGAAAACCGTCCATCCCACTATGCACGTGCATACACACGTTAACACATACATAAACATATACAACTTGGGGCACCTGGGTGGCTCAGTCGGTTAAGCATCTGCCTTCAGCTCAGGACATGGTCCTGGGAGTCCCGAGATCGAGCCCCGCATCGAGCTCCCTGCTCAGTGGGGGAGTCTGCTTCTCCCGCTCCCTCTGCCACTCCCCCTGCTTGTGCTCTCTCACTTGCTCACTCTCTTAAATAAATAAGTAAAATCATTTGTAAAAAAAACATATTTTCGGGTGCCCGGGTGGCTTAGTTGGTTGGGCGACTGCCTTCAGCTCGGGTCATGATCCTAGAGTCCCAGGATCAAGTCCCACATTGGGCTCCCTGCTCCACAGGGGGTCTGCTTCTCCCTCTGACCCTCCCCCCCTCATGCTCTCTCTCTCAAATAAATAAATAAAATCTTAAAAAAAAAAACATATTTTCATTTTTTGGATATTTTGAGGCCATCCTTCCATGTCACAACACAAGTCTCTCCTGTCTTTTGAAATAGCAACCTAAACTTTGAAACTTGCATTTTAAAGTTTTCCAGTGTCAGTTCAACTTGATCAGTTTCCTTGGTCCCAATGCAGACAATATTCACATTTTCCATGTCTTTCAGCCTTGCACACCAGCTCTGCAGCTCCTTGGGAGTCACTTCTGAAAAAGAGTATTTCTGAAGAGGCCACTTCCCCAGTGGAAAAAAGGGAGGGAGTTTTAAGGGAAGTGCTTGGAGATGCCAGGCTGGGGGCGTCCTGGACCTGGAACTGTCAGTTGGAGGACCAGGGAGAGCAGGAGAGGCGTTTGAGGTGTATGTTTGCTCCTCTCAAGGAAACCACCTGTGGGGAGAGAGGCCTGGGCTGTCACGAGGTCGGGCGGAGCCTCAGGCAGACCTCCGCCTTCATCAGGAAGCAAAGAGGGCCTGTGGGAGAGAGAACTCGGAAGAGGAACGGGCCAAGAAAGAGCCTGAAACGCCAAAGAATGTTTGTAGAAAAGAAGCCACTTAACTGTGCAGAATGCGGGAAAGCCTTCATTTACCATTCAGACTATATTCTACACCAGAGGATTCACACTGGAGAGAAACCCTACAAGTGTAATGATTGCGGGAAGGCGTTCAGCAACAGCTCATATTTCATTCAGCACCACATCATTCACACGGGAGAGAAGCCCTATGTGTGCAGCGAGTGTGGCAAGACCTTTACTCAGAGCTCATCACTTACTGAGCATCAGAGGATCCACACTGGAGAGAAGCCATACAAATGCAAGGAATGTGGGAAGGCCTTCACCCAGAGCTCCTCCCTCATTAAACACCAGCGGTGCCATACTGGGGAGAAACCCTATAAATGCAACCAGTGCGGGAAGTTCTACTCACAGGTGTCCCACCTCACCCGCCACCAGAAAATCCACACGGGGGAGAAGCCCTACAAATGTGCTGAGTGTGGCAAGGCCTTCTGTCACACTTCCTCCTTGACTCAGCACCAGACAATCCACACCGGAGAGAAACCCTACAAATGTAACGAGTGTGGGAAAACCTTCAGCCATAGCTCGTCCCTGTCCCAGCACCAGCGAGTTCACACTGGAGAGAAACCCTATGAGTGCTCTGAGTGTGGCAAAGCCTTCAGCCACAGTTCATCCCTGACTCAGCATCAGAGAATTCACACTGGTGAGAAGCCCTATGAGTGTAACGAGTGTGGGAAGGCTTATACACAGATTTCCCACCTTATGAGGCACCAGAGTGTTCACATGGGAGAAAAACCCTATATATGTAATGAGTGTGGAAAGGCTTTCAGTCACACCTCGTCCTTCACTCAACACCAGACAATTCACACTGGTGAGAAGCCCTACAAATGTAACGAATGTGGGAAAACCTTCAGCCAGAACTCTTCGCTTACCCGGCACCAGAGGATTCACACCGGGGAGAAGCCCTATGAGTGTAAAGTTTGTGGGAAGGCCTATACCCAGATTTCCCACCTCATCCAACACCAGAGGATTCATACTGGAGAGAAACCTTATGAGTGCCGTGAGTGTGGGAAAGCCTTCAGCCGGAGCACCCACCTTATCGAGCATCAGAAAATCCACACGGGCGAGAAACCCTATAAGTGCAAAGAGTGTGGGAAAACATTCAGTCACAACTCCTCCCTTACCCAACATCAGAGAATTCACACTGGCGAGAAACCCTACGCCTGTAAGGAATGCGGGAAAGCTTTCAACCAGAGCATCCACCTTATTCAGCATCAGAGGATCCATACAGGAGAGAAGCCCTATAAATGTAACAACTGTGGAAAAACCTATACCCAGATTTCACACCTTATTCAACACCAGAAGGTACACACGGGTGGCAAACGCTATGTGTGTAAGGAATGTGGGGAGGATTTCAGCTGGAGTTCACACCTGACTGAACACCGGAGACTTCACGCTGTGCATGACACCTGCGTCTGCGATGATTTTGAGAAAGGCTTTGCGTGGAGCACACAGCTTGCTGATATTCAGAGAACTCCTGCTGACCAGAAAGCCTGAGAAGGTAGCAGATGGGCGGTTCTGATGCTGGGTATGGTGTAGCCTTCATCAGCACCAGTAACTTCCTCCCAGAGAAGAACCCTAACACTATATATTTGAGAGAGTTGCTCCTCTCTTTCCTACAAGGACCTGGAACAGTTTATCACCAGGTGGGACAGCTTCTGATCATTTTAGGAGCTCCCCCCCAGAATCTCAGCTTCCCCCCTATTTTTCAGTCTTACGGCATCCCCAGAGGGTGGTGTAGATGGAACGTAACATCATCTGTTATCTTTAATAAGGTCTCTGTGAACTTTTTAAATTTATCGATCATTCATTAAACTGGAGCTTGAAAATTCGAGAAAAAAAACCCTGGGAAGATTAACCCTTTAGAGTAAAAGTCTATGTAGCTGAACATCAACACTAGATTTTAGTATCCTTTAAAACTCTAAGCTACAAATTTCATGGCAAAATCCACATTTGGCTTAAACACAGTATGTTCCACTATTTGCAGCCATTTTTAAAGCCTATTTTTGGTGTCTTTCCCATGTCCAGGATTTATGCTTTATAAAGGAATTGCCCTCTTAAGCATCATTTTCTGTTTTTATTCATGCCCAAAGGGAAGTTTTTCTTTCGTCATATTTTCATCATAAAAACATAGTATTAAAAAAGGGAAGAGGTAGTGCCTGGGTGGCTCAGTCCGTTAAGTGTCTCACTCTTGACTTCGGCTCAGGTCTTGATCTCAGGGTCATGAGATTGAGCCCCAAGTCAGGCTCCACACTCAGCGTGGAACCTGCTTAAGATTCTCTCTCTCCTCCTGTTTCTCTCTCTCTCCCTCTCTAAATAACCACCAAAAACCAAAAAACAAACAAAAAATAGTATTTATATTTTATTATAAAAATAATGCACATACTTTTATAACAGGAAATATTTTAAAGTAAAATAACATATACTTATCATAAAGGATAATTTGGAAAGTGTTGAGAAGTATGGAATAAAATACCAGTTCCCCATAACCACACAGCCCAGGGAGAGCCTGTCAATTTGTGTGTATTTCTTTCTGGTTTTGTTTTACTCTGTCTTCCATATCCATATTTTTAAGCATAAAACAAAAGCAGTATGGCCACCTCAGAAGTCCTATTGTTTTGATTTTTTTGTATTCCCTTTCAAAGATCATCTTAAAATCAATGTTATTTTATTTCACTGTGATCAGAGTGTAGAAACAATTTTGGCTTTCTCTGATTTGTCCCTATTATACCCGAGCATTGTCTTTTGTAATCACATACACTTCATACTCATCATTATTCAGGCTAATAATATTTCACTGGTGGGTGTAAAATAGTTTACAGATCCATTCCCCCATGTGGATTTTGTTCTAAGCCCCTGATTTTCACAGGTGGTTCACCAATTTTCCCAATTATGAATGTTAGAATGAGCATTTCCATACTTGCTTCCTCTGTCCTTCTGAGATTATTTCTCTAAGTCATGTTCCCAGGATGGAAATAGCAGAAGCACGATTCTAATGATTTTCCTGATTACTGGAACATTTTGTCAAATTGCTTTCCAAATGGCCTGGTCCCAGTCTGCCTGGGGCAAGCTGGGCATGAGGACCACAGTTCCACTCTATTTTTACCAGCACTGAACATCCATAATGTTTTCCTATGTCAAACATATAAAATGACTAGTGTTTTCAGTAACTTAACTCTGTGCCAAGTTCTGTCCCAAGCCCTTGGTATGTCTGAATTCTCATTCTTTCAACAATCCCACCTCTTCAGGGCTATATTGTCCCATTTTACAGGTGAGGACACCAAAGCACAGGGAGATGAAGTGGCCAAAGCCTCACAGCTATGAGCTCATGGAGTATAGATTCAAACCCAGGTAGTCAGGCTCAGAAGCTATGCTCTGAACATCTATGGAAATTGAACACATTTCACGTATAACATTTCCTTCTTAAAATAATGTTTATTATTATAAAAATCAATACATGCTTCTTATAGAAAATTTAGAAGACCCAAGAAATCCAGAAGATTTCACCCAAAGTTCAGTGCCACCCAGAGATAACTGTTAACATTTGGATACATTTCTGCTACTTTAAAAACAATATATAATATTATGGATGCTTAAATAAATTTGGGGTATACTGAATATGCAATTTAGCATACTTCTAGTTTACTTTATATCACGAGCCCCTATCATTAAATATCATGATTTATCCATGTCATTAAATCATCTTTAACAACCAGATGTTTGGGGGGGTTGCATAGTTAATTCACCAATCCCCTGTTGGACATTTTGGTTGTTTCCAGTTTTTGACTTTTACAAACGTCCCTTCTGCTGAAGTCTTTGGCTGAGCGCCCGACCAGTTTCCAAGTGAAATCTGGGCAGGGAAGTCATGGGGTCAAAGGAAGAATGTTCCAATGATCCCAGAGACGTGGGCCAGTGGCTTCCAAGAAGTTCTGTGTCCATTGGCAATCTGGCCACAGAGGATGGGACTGTCTCACCAACATCACCCATGGTAACTATTGCCGTGTTTAAAGTCTTCCCAGGTATTTCTTTTAGTATATGACTCCTTTTGTGGTTGAAGAAATACTCGTTTATGGTGAATAATTCAGAAAACAAAAATGAAAGCAATGGCTCTCTATAAATCTTCATTCCAAAGATTCTAGACTTTTTTCTGTGAATATGAACTTCCTTTTTTGTTTTTATGAAACTGGTTGTGTGTGTATATACACACGTATATATCCACATACATATATATCCACATAAATACAGTATACAATTTGTATGGTACATGCACACATATGATTTAAGATTTTTATCTTTTTAGGTAATCTCAAACCCACAACTCCGAGATCAAGAGTCACATGCTCCACCCACAGCCAGGCAGGCGCCCCCACACATAGGATTTTAGAAGTGACTTTTTTCACTTGGTATAATGTGGATATTTTCCCATGATAATGCAAACATGTTTATATATAAACATACATATATATACACATATATATCCTCATTTATAACAACTGCATAATACTTCATGCTAGGGTTTCTTGAATTTATTTGACTAATCCCTATTAATGGACATTGAGATTGTTTATCTTTTCTTTTCCATCATTGGACATTTACCATTTGACACTTGTGTGAGATATTTCCATAAGATGAATTTCTAGAAATAAACTTATGGGACCATAGGATGTCCACGTTTAAATTTTGATAATTATTGCTAAATAATCCTCCAAAAAAGGTTGAACCAATTTACATGACTCCTGGAAATATATATGAATGCCTATTCTCTGTTGCCCAACTTCCTTCAAAAATTACTCAGTATTAGCCTTTTAAAAATATTTCTAGGGGCACCTGGGTGGCTCAGTCGGTTGTGTCTGCCTTCAGCTCAGGTCATGATCTCAGGGTCCTGGATCGAGCCCCGTGTTGGGCTCCTTGCTCGGCGAGCAGTCTGCTTCTCCTTCTCTCTCGGTGCTCCCTCTCCCTCTGCTCTCTCTCAAATAAATAAATCTTTTAAAAGTTTTAAAAAATATTTCTAATCTAATAAGTAAAAATGTCCTGGCAATAGTGAGATTAATGACCTTTTATGTGTTTGTTAAGGTTTTGCTTTCTTTGGACTACTTATTTATGTATTTTGTCCAATTTTAATTGGGCTGCCTTTGTGTATTGATTTATAGGAGCAAGTCTCTATGTATTACACATAGTAACCCTTTGGTATATACGTCACTAATATTTTCTCCATGTTTGTTATTGCTCTTTCAATTTTGTTTATGATGTATTTTGCTACATAGAATTTTTAAATTTTTAGGTATTCAAATCTATTTGTATTTTCTTTTGTAGTTCTTGGACCTACTATCATGCTAAGAAAGGCCTTCCTCACCCCCAAGATTATGCTATATTGTATTCTAGTACTTTTATGACTTTTTAACAATTAAATTTTTATTCTATCTGCCTTTTTAAAAACGTCTTATGGTATGAATTTTCAGTCTGTAGAGGCCACCTGCATTCTTTGGCTTGTGGCCCCTTCCTTCCTGTTCAAAGCCAGCAGGGTAGCATCTTTAAATGCCTTCTTCTCATATATTCCACCATGTTTGTACCTTTCTCGGCACAATTGATCCACTTCCTTCTCAAAGACTCACCCTCACCCTTTTACTCACATACTAATGTAGAATGCTTGGATTTTTTAGTCTAAAAGAAGCTAATTTTGAATCTTGCCTTTGCCATTGTCTTGCTGTCTGATCCAGTTTCCTTATTTTTCAAAGGAGAATAATACAACTTTATTATGAAGGATGTTTTGGGTTTCAAGTCACAGAAAACTCAAAAGAGCTCAAACAAGAGAGATGGCTTACTTACTAAAGTAGCCAAAAAGACCAAAAGCAAGGCATTCAACCTGTTTATACTGGTACTTGAGGCTGCCTTCAATGGCAAGTAAAAGAAAACCCCAACTCAGATCCTCACAAATGCTAGAAAGAAATCTACAGGGGCGCCTGAGTGGCTCAGTCGTTAAGTGTCTGCCTTCGGCTCAGGTCATGATCCCAGGGTCCTGGGATCGAGCCCCGAATTGGGCTCCCTGTTCAGAGGGAAGCCTGCTTCTCCCTCTCCCACTCCCCCTGCTTGTGTTCCCTCTCTCGCTGTGTCTCTCTCTGTCAAAGAAAGAAAGAGGAAAAGGAAGGGGAGGGGAGGGGAGGGGAGGGGAGGGGAGGGAAGAAAAAGAAAAGAAAAGAAAAAAGAAAAGGAAAAAGAAAGAAATCTACAGGTAGGGTAACCTCTAGCTGCCAAACAGTAGTATCTCTCTACAATTCACCTGAGATTTATTTGGCTTTTATTGCCCATGTATGTTCCCAAATATTTGTATTTCATGATCACAGAGGTGTCCTTTCATTTGTCTTAGCCCCTTGCCTGTTTAATTCATAGCACAAATCATAATTTCCCTTTATATGTCTCCTATGTACTGCCTGCTCCGACTCCCTGAAGGCCGGGTCCATGTGTGTCCTTCACTATATCCCCAGCGCCTAGAGCACTGCCGAGAACATAGCAGGTTCTCAGAAAATAGTCCTCAATTGCCTGATCGAATTCAAGGCTGAAGTCATTCCCCTCCCTACCTGCATGGTACAAGAATGGTTGTTTCCCCACACCCTCATTAAGACTATGTCATACAGCTTCACAGCTTCAAATTTTGACCAGATAGGTAAGTAAAGATGGTATTTTTGTCTCCGTTTCTTCTCTCCCTGGTGACCTCCTATTCATCCCTCAAAACCTTATTCAAAGATCCCCTCCTCTGAGAAACCTTCCTCACATCAACTCTTTCCCACCCTACCTAGTTTTCCTCCCTTCTTTGTTTTATAACATACGTTTCCCATTAAGTCTTAAGAGCAGAGCACGCTGTTTTGTTGAACATCCCTGCTACTTAAAAGCGCCTGCAATGAGGGGCCTACTCCTAGCGCCAGCGCTCAGGCAGTTGCCATGGAGACAGCCCCGTCGATTCCAGCCAGCGGTTGCCCTGGAGACGGTCGCTGGCGATGCTTCTCCACTTGGCCTACGGAAGCCAGAAGAAGCCTCTGAGATAGGTGCATCCCAGGCGAAGGCCGCCCGATGCTCCGAGTTTCCTTCCTCCTTGACCAACGGAGGATGGTTGCCCAGAGGAGCCCGAATCCCGCGGGGCTCTGGGAAGTGTAGTCCATCAGGGAGTCGGTGCAGGCGCAGACGCATGCACGGCGCCGCCATCGTGGGGATTCCTCGTGGGGAGAGAGCTCCGCGTGGGAGGCCGACCCGAGGTGCAGGACACAACTGCCAGGTACTCGGGGCCCCGCGAGTTAACGACACTCATCGTATCCTCCCCTCTTTGGCCAGAAGAGCAGCTCGAAGCGGCCTCGAGGGCTTAGGCCACTTACAGGGATGGAAAGGCGCTAGAAGCCGGCTCCTGCCAATGGGGCCGCAGGGTCTTGGGCACGCGGTGGCAGGGGCGGGGCGGTGGGCGGGGCTCGCGCGAGAATTGGCTGGAGTAAACACAGGGGGTGTGGCTGTGCCCAGGAAAAGAGGCGGGACCCCAACCATGATTGGGCAGAACATGCTGACGTTTGTTCTGAGAATCCTCATGCCCTGGCTCCTTCTTGAGTCCAGTGGAGGAACAAGTTCAGAGAGCGTGGGGGTTCGACCAGGGTTGTTAACTGATTTTCTTGTGCCCTTGGTTTAGGAATTCACTGGCTGAATTGAATGGTGTGGAACTAGCTCAGTTTCAGTTTCTAAATCACTTTCTAAGGAAGGTGATTAGTAATTGTTTAGTAATAAAATCTACCATTATTGTTTTACAAGTAATACATTTTTCAATCACTTATTAATCGCCAGGTGGTGTTCTATGGCCGAGCTTAAGGATAGGGTTCCAAGTTTATAAGTCCTAATCTTACAAAATAAATCATTAAAATTTATGATAATAAAATGGGTTGAATGCTTATTATGAGCCAAGGGTAGTGCTGAAAAACAGGGGCTTAGTTTTAATGCTAATAATTACTAAAAAATCATTAATTACACCGAAACAGCTAATATGTATGCATCCTGGGAGCCAGGCACAGCTCTAAACATTTCACCAGCATTTACCCCTCATGACCTCCTGGTGGAGTCCCGACATTGTTATTGCCGTGTTGTATATGAGGAAACAGAGACTCACAGGGTTGATGGCACCCGCCCAGGGTCACCAGCTGTTTGCTAAAGGACAGATGAGAATCTTCCTCTTTCATATAGCAGTTAGGAGTCCAGGTCTGGAGGTTCAAAATCCTGGTTCAAATTCTGGCTCTAGCACTTCCACGCTGACCAACAGGACAACAGGTTAAGTTTCCTTAACCTCATTGTCCCTAGGTTTCCTCATTTATAAGGTGGGAATGATACCAGTATCTGTCTCGTAGTGTGGCTCTGGAGGCTAGTTTGATTTATGGAAAGCCCCTGGCACATGGTAAGTCCTCAGTGAATGTTATATATCATCATTGTTTTGATTTGTTGTTAATTTTGGTGTATGGTATGAGGTAGGGCTCTTTTACATATGGCGATCCAGTTGTCCCAGCACTGTTTGTTGAAGAGATTGTTCTTTTCCCAGTGAATTGTGGCACCCTTGTCAAAAATCCACTGGCTTTAAATTCCTTCTTTGTTATACTTGACTGGCACTAAAGAAGCAGTTAAGCGGCACCTGAGTGGCTGTCGGTTGGTCTGAGTCTTGATTTTGAAATGATCTCAGGGCCATGAGATCAAGCCCTAAATCGGGCTCAGTGCTGAATATTCTTGAGATTCTCTCTCTCCCTTTCTCTTTTCCCCCACCCTTGCCACTTGCACTCTCTCTAAACAATAAAATAAAATAAAAAATAAGCAAGTAAGAGCATGGAATTTCAAGGCTGGGCATGGCTGGGTTTGCTACTTCCTGGCAGACCTTGGACAAGTCACCCAACTCTCTGAGATCTCGTTTCTGTCTCAAAACAGGCTGAGCAATCCCAACCTTAGAGGGATGTTGTGAAACTACATGGAAACCACGCATTTAAGGAGCACTTACAACCGGACAGACTGTGTGCTTGGTGACACTCTCCTGTTAGCTTGTTGTTTTCATACCCATTATATAGATGCAGAAAACTGAGGCATGGAGAGGCGAAGCTGCCCACCTACAGTTCTGGAGGCAGGAAGTAGGCAGAGGGCAGATTGGCTGACTCTCAATCCTGTGGTAAGCTCCTACACCTCTCCCTTCAGACCCGAGGTGACTCGCGGCCAGGCACTGATCGGCACCTGGCAGAGCCTGGCAGCTTCCAACAGCCTTGAGAACACTGGAGCCCAAGGGAGTCCAGCATGCATGGGATGGAGGAAGGGGCCTGGCCCTGAGCATTACTGGGACTGCAGGCCAGGCTGGTCTTCCTTCTTTCCTTCCCTCAGCTCTGTGGGCTCAGGGCTCTACGCTTCCCTAAAAGGGGAGCCCTGTGGAGGAAGGGGCAGCTTGGTGGGCTGTGGATGTCCAGCGCTCAGGTGTGTCTTGCCTGAAAGGCCCTCAAAGGTTGGGTTCACCCAGCCCAGTCACACAAGGTGAGCTGGGCACATCCCATACCCAGTGCCCACAGGAGACACAGCAGTCAGTGACCAGTGTGTGTTGGGCCCTGGGGTTCTGGGCACAGGGGACACAGTGGAGAATGAGACAGAAGCCCCAGCCACTGTGGGGCACACAGCACAGAAGGACAGCTGGTCCCAATAAAAGTCCTCTTGAACCACCTGCCTCAAAGGGACCACACAAAAGGGTTTGCTTGAGACAAAACTCTGCCACCCTGGCTCACACTTCTATACTCCAGACCAAACCCAGGGTGCCTTCTGAATATATTGCCCAGCTTCACTGAAGTGTAAGGACTGCACATCAACCCCTATGGGGGCGGGCTGTAGTATCACCCCATGCCACAGATGAGGAAACTGAGGCACAGAGGAGCCAAGCGACTCACCAGTGGTCACACAGCTAGTAGGTAGGAAAGGAAACTAAAACTGAGACATAGAAATGGGTCCATTTCATCCTAGAGTTCACAACATGTACATTTTATTTTGTTTTGTTTTATTTTTTTAATTTTTTACAAAGAGAGGGCACAAATGGGGGGAGGGGCAGAGGAAGAGGGAGAGAGAGAATCCCGAGTAGGCCCCACGCCCAGCATGGAGCCAGACGCAGGGCTTGATCCCACGACCCTGAGATCCTAACCTAAGCTGAAATCAAGAGTCAGACACTTAACAGACTGAGCCACCCAGCCTCCCCACAACATGCAGGTTTTAGTCTCCACTGTGTAGCAAATCTCAGGACTAGGAGAATATTAATGATTTCTTCTGACAAAACTATAGGAGGGCTCCGTGGCACAATCAGGGGAGGCATCTCGAAGAAACATGCAGGGCACCTTCAGCTCTTCCCAGCTTGCTGGGCGGGCCGGACCCATGTTGGGCCAAGTCTGGGGGCCAGGCCCTGCCTCACACTTTTCACAAGCAGCATGTCACAGAAGCATCTCGTAACCCTGGAAGGAGTGCGTGCCATGGGGCCCAAACAGAATAACAAACTTACACTTATTTTTGTGTCCTCAAGAGTGCAGGGGTCAGGCCTGTGTGTTTAGCATTGTCATTATTTTTATACTGAGGGTTTTTTTGTTCACCTTTGCTGTGTGGCATACAGCCCGCGCTCAGGGAACACTGGTTGCATGACGGGGACTGAGTCATCATGTGGGCGGTAGAGAGAGAGTCTCAGAGAGGATCAGTGATTTGCGTAAGGACACACGCCTCAGGTAGACGGTAGAGAAGGTTTTGAACCTGAGTCATCGGGCCCCAGAACCTGGGCTCTGAACCACTCACTACATAGCCCTCACTGAAGGGCATAAAGAGACTCCTCACTGGTGATGCCACCAAGGAGTTATGACGATCATCGTCCTGGCCACATAATAACAGTGATGGCGATGGTGATGGCAGAGTCGAATCCTTGGCAGGGCCGCCCTGGGGGGAATAAGCACTTTGCCAGGTTGTATTTTCATTCATCTTCTCACCAACCTCGTGAGGTGAGGGCCATTACTATCCCCATTTAACAGATGAGGAACACTCTGGTTTCTCTTCAGATCATATAAACCTTTCACCTTTTAACAGATGAGGAAACTGAGGCCTAGGGCTTGGGGAGCCTGCCCTATGAATCCTGAGCCCAAACTTGTAACCTAACTCAATGGTTCTCCATTCTGCACCCCCTTTTTATAACATTTTTTGAAGATTTTTTTTATTTATTTGAGAGAGTGAGACAGAGATAGAGAGAGCATGAGCGGGGAGGAGCGGGAGAAGCAGACTCCCGCAGAGCAGGAAGCCCTACACAGGACTCGATCCCAGGACCCTGAGATCGTGGCCTGAGCCGAAGGCAGACGCTTAACCAAGTTACCCACCCAGGCGCCCCAACACATTTTTTTAAATGTCCCCTTTGCTTTCCCAACATGAAATTTATAATAATATAAGCTAACTCCACAATTCATCTCAAAAAATAAAAATAAAATCGGTGCCATTCCATAGCTGACTATAATACAGCAGAGAAGAAACAAGAGGAAAAGCACTGATTGCTGTAATTTATAATTTCCGTAGAGCTCAGGAGTGAGCACGCAGAAGACACACAGGCTGGGTGATCACATCCGTAGTGAGCCAGTAATTACAGATCAGCCAGACGCAAGGCTGCCGTGTTGCTCTGTTGGTGGCCTGGCAGAGTCATTGGGGACGTCATTGTCCTTACTAGGTGGGCAAAGGTTATTGCAAACATTCTGATGAACAAAACACTGTCTTCTGATTTACCCACTAGTTGGATCCCTGGGACATTTAGTGATATTAAAACTGTGTTAAAAACACTTGGGAGTCTATATGGATGGCAGAATGGGATTCTTGGCTCGGGTAATGAGTTTTTCCTCCACATGAATGTTCCAAGGACATCAAGAAGTCGAGAGGGACCCGGGAAGTTTCTCTGTTACTTGGGGCCGTCCTGCCCCCTGGAAGGGTCTGGCATTTCCAGCTCCCACCCACTTGTACGCTAGTCACCATGACAGTGGGAAGGGCCCCTGCAAGTCACCCGAATGCCCCAGAGGACCGGCAGCCTCAGCAGCTTCTGGGAGCTTGTTAGAAATGCAGAGTCCTGGGCCACTGGGCCTGCCAAGACAGAGGCCATAGGGTCACCTCCAAGGGAAAACCCTTCTGAGGAGCCACGTTCCCGGAGTTCACGAGCCACACTTGCTGGTGGCCACCAAATTGGACAGCATGGATGGAACATCTGCATCAGGACAGCACTGCCTGAGGTGACAGATTAAACATAGCAGGAGGGCTGGGGTGAGGGTGTGTCTGTCGCCATGGTCCCTGCCCCAGGCTGGTCAGAAAGGCTTTCCCCTCAGGGACGGCCTTGCCACATCAGTGCATGAGTATCTGTCTCTCGGGTGGGAGGGCCCACGTTCGGCTGGGGTGAGCTTTGATCCAGGGGTTTCCCATAGCTGTCAAACCCGTGGGGTCCATCTGTGTGTGTTCTGAGGTCTTGTGAAATTCGAATGGTGGCTGAAGGCTGGCTCACCTTTGGAGCATTCAGAGCATTTCTTGTCTGCATGGCTCACCTGGGATCTGTCTTCTGAAACTGCTCTGAAGCCCTGTTCAGAGTGTGATCCTGGCAAGTCCGCTGTCCTCTGGAAAGGACATTGTGTTCATGCCAATAGTGTTTGTAAAGCCTGCAGGTCCCTAGGGACCATCCCCGGTTTGATGATTCATGAAGAGGCCTCGGTTTATAGTCATACTCACGGCCATAGCTCATTACAGTAAAATGATGCAGAGTAAAATCAGCAAAGAGATAAGGCGTATGGGGTGAAGTCCAGGGGAGACCAGTGCCAGCTTCCAGAGTCCTCTCCCCACGGAGCCACACAAGCCACGTCAATTCCACCAGCAGTGAGGTGTGACAACGCATGTGTAACGTTCTCTACCAGGGATGCTCATCAGAGACCCAGTCATTGCCCAGAGTTTGTACTGGGGGCTAGTGCCATAGACAGCCTCAACCCGGGATGCACCAAAATTAGAGACTTCCAGAAGGAGAGCAGGTGTTCAGCAGCAACCACATTAAAAAGTCACCTATCATATGATTCCACTTATATGAAAATTCCAGAATAGGTAAATCCATAGAGACAGAAAGCAGATCGGTGGCTGTGGAGGGCAGGGCTTTGGAGAATGGGGGGGAGTAAATGCTTAATGGGGCGGGGGTCTACTGTTTGGGTGATGTAAATATCTCAGATCTAGATAGTGATGATAGTCACACAACACTGAGTGTACTAGATGCCACTGAATTGTTACTTTTATTTTTTTAACGATTTTATTTATTTATTCATGAGAGAGAGAGAGAGGCAGAGGCAGAGGGAGAAGCAGGCTCCCCGCTGAGCAGGGAGCCCGATGTGGGACTCGATCCCAGGACCCTGGGATCATGACCTGAGCCAAAGGCAGACGCTTAACCATCTGAGCCACCCAGGTGCCCTGAATTGTTACTTTTAAAGGGTTGCTGGTTACTTTGATCTTTATGTGCACTTTACCTCAATTGAAAAGAAAAAAAGAAAAACAAACCAGTTCCTCAGTTCCTAACAGGCAGAAGACACTGGTCTCTCAGGTGGGAGATAATGGGCCTCTCGCGCTCACTCATTATGATCACCAGTGCTCTGGGTTGAATTGTGTTGCCCCAAAAATATGTGTTGAAGTCCTAACCTCCAGGATCTCAGCATGGGCCTGTATTTGGGAATAGGGTTGTTGCGGATGGAATTAGTTAAGATGAGGTCCTATTGGAGGTGGGGGGGCAATCCAGTATAACTGGAGTCTCATAGGGAGAGGGAAACTCAGATCCAACACCCACAGGGGGAGACCATATGAAGCCATCCAGGGAGAAAGTGAGAAGCTGGAGGCAGACACTCAGTGACACAGCCACAAGCTGGGGAACACCTGGGACGGTCAGAAGCTGGAAGAGGTGGGGAAAGAGCCCCCTGTATGAACCCTGTTTTAAATTTTGTATAATATGATACTCTGATATTTTAAAAATATGTAAGTGGCCAGGCACCTGGGTGGCTTAGTTGGTTAGGCATCTGACTCTTGATTTTGGCTCCAGTCATGATCTCAGGGTCGTGGCATTGAGCTGCATGTCAGGCTCCACACTCAGCACGGGGTCTACTCGTCCCTCCCCCTCTGCTCCTCCCCCGTGTTCTCGCTCTCAAATAAATATTTAAAATATACTTATTTTATATTTTATACTATTATATATAATATACCGGGGCTATATTATATTATTATATTATATATAATTATATGTAATAAATATATATTTTATTATTAATATATTATACTATATATTATTTTATATATAGTTTTGTATATTAGATATATATATATATATTTTTTAATGTGTCTAAGGAAAGGCTGCCTCTCCCAGAGCCAGCCAATTCCCAGAGATAGTGAAGGGCATGCCTCTCTGCTGCAAACCAACCCATCTGGAGCCCATACCCCCCAACCACCAAGCCACAACTTCCCCTGCCCTAAGTCATCCCGGGGCCAGGTACCAGGCAAGTGGGGACAGCCCTGGTGCCTCAGAGCCCACTGGAATCATCCAGACTGGCCAGACCTGAGCTGTGCTCTTCCTTGCTTTGGCTTTCCTATGGAAACCCCCCCCCCCAAAACTGGCCTCGCTTTTCTCTCCTTTTCCTGCCCCCAGTTGACACTGGTACTTCCCAGTGTAGCCCTGGGACTGCAGGGATGTGCCACATTTTGTTTATTCATCTGTCATGCATGATCACTTTCATGTGCATTCAGAGTGTTTTCATGTGCATTCAGATGGTTTTCATTTAGGGGGATCCACCCAGTGGGGGCACTTAAGCAAACTTTTGGGTCTAGAGTGAGACCAGCGATCTCAACCATGATACCTTTCAGCCGCGGGGGGGTCCTGCTCAGTTATGAGGTCTTCTCTGTATAGTTAAAATGGCACCAAAGCTTGCAAGCAATCAGTTTAAAAACCTCAATGAGAATAGATTCATTCATGTCTCCCTCACTTGATGTATTAACATGCTTTTCTGACGGAGGGATGAAGTGGCAAATTAAACCAGTTTATCAGCCAGGAATTCTTTGGCTGGGATGAATAGAAAACCCACCTCTACCTGGCTTAAACAAATAGGGGAGTCATGGGCTTTGGCCAACTTCAAAGTCCAAAGTGAATGTGCTCAGGTAAGGTTTGATCTAGGAGGTCAGCAGTTTTACCAGATTTGTCCTGTCTGCTTACTTCAGTTCCTGAAATGTTGATTCATTTAAGTGAGTCCCTGTTTTAGTTTCCTAGGGCTGTGGTAACAAAGTACCACAAACTTGGTGGCTTAAAAAACAACAGAAATTCATTCTGTCAATTCTGGAAACCAGAAGTCCAAAATCAAGGTGTACGTAGGGCAGTCTTCCATCCAAAGGCTCGAGGGGAGGATCCTTCCTTGCCTCTTCCAGCTTCTGGTGGCTCCTGGTGTTCTTTGGCTTGTGGCCACATCACCCCTGCCTCGGTCTCCATCCTCACATGACCTTCTTCTCTGTGGCCTTTCCTCTTGTAAGGATGCCTGTGGTTGGATTCCCAGTATAATGTCACCTCAATCCTTTCATTATTTCCAAACAAGGCCACATTCTCTGTGGATGAGTGTGAATTCTGGACACTGTTTAACCCACTGCCGTCCCTAGCAGCTCTAAGTGGCTGTGCCAGCAACAGCTCTGTGCATTTTTTGCTCATGGCCAGTAAGAAAGCATCTTTGCTCCAGCATTCTTAGCAGAGGTCCTGAGATTCGCTGTGCTTGGCCCAGCTTAGGTCAGGCCCATTTCTGAATTAATCACAGTGATCAGGGATGGGAGTGCTGATTGGCCAAACTAGGCCATATATTCTTTGCCTAGAATGGGGGATGGAATGTAGAGGACACAGAGCTACATGTGTCCCCAAGAGAAGGCAGGACTGTTGGGGAGGTGAAGGGTGGATCTCAGAGGTGAGAGATGTTCACTGTAACCAGCAATGCCAACAGCTTTTATCTCGTACCCCAGCGCACACGAGGTTCATGGGATGTTGTGGTCATTTGGGTCATGATGGCACAAGGTGGGGAACCACTTCCTTCGGGACTGCTGCACTTCCCAGCCTCCCAGGGAGTCCCCTTGGCAGAGAACACCACAAGATCTCTGCTGCTTGCTCAGATCTCGGTGGATCTGCCTCACCTGGGATATTGTCACAGGGCTCCATGTTTGTTTCCAGGCAGCTTTGGAAAGCGCCTCCAGAAGAGAGGTTTGTGGGCTTTTCCTGGGGCTGGGGCCATGGTGGGGGCCGGGATGCATCCACTTTCATGTTTTATACAGTAGGCTCCTAGGTAGTTTCCTAGGTAGAGCAGTATCTTCTCAACGTTAGGCGTCTGCGTGCCTCCTGCTTGGGTGTTTGCCGAGCAGCCACCTTCTTTCTGCCTGCCTGAGATGCCAGGTACCTGCACCAAGATTCTCCTGACCCACTGATTTCAATCAACACCCCTTAAGCCTTTCACCCACAACTGTGAGTGGACAACCAGTATCGTATGCCATGAATGGAAGTTTGCTGTAGGAGTAAATAAAGGAACAACTTCAGATTGTCCACCCCAAGTGCAGAGCCGCAGAGTCCTGCTCTGCCTGAAAGAGGAGACGGGGAGATGCAGGTGTGAAAGCTGCTTCCTCATTGAGGTGACCAGAAGGATCAACAGACTCAAAAAGGGAACCCTGACCTCTCAGGTGGATAGAGACACAGCCCCACCTCCTTCCCACCCCACCTCACCCTCACCAACCCACAGTGCACATGTAGCGTGAGTGAGCAAAATAAACTTGTGTTCAGCCACTGAGATGTGACACTTAACTGTGTCGGCACAGCATTGATCTGACACGCTTAGTTATCCTTGGCAGGATGATATCCTTTGGGCCTTAGCCAAACTCAGTGTTCCCCCCTAAACTCACAACCTGAGATCAAGACCTAAGCTGAAATCAAGAGTTGTACGCTTAACTGAGCCACCCAGGCAACCCTAACTGATTTAATTTTTAAAGATTTATTTATTTGAGAGCAAGCACAAGTGGAGGGGGCAGAGGGAGAGGGGGAGAAAGCATCTCAGACTCCCCGCTGAGCGTGGAGCCTGACTTGGGGCTCATTCTCAGGACCCTGAGATCATGACCTGAGCCAAAATCGAGTCAGGCACTTAACCAACTAAGCCACTCAGGAGCCCCTAAATTGATTTATTTTTCAAGAGGGTTTTCTACTACTGCCATGAGTGGGAAACTAGTTTCTCTTGTCAGTAAAGGAAAAAGGGGGGGGGGGAGGAACTAAAATAAATACCGAGAGGAAAATAGTATTAATTTCTATCTACAATGACTGCCTGAACCTGAGGCCTGCTGTGTCTTTGTATCCAGAGAGGCGTGAACGACATGAGGTTGATGCTTCAGTCAGGATCACACTAGAACGAAGTGTGGTCTGATGATGTATTTGAGGACCAGCAAAACTGTGTGGCTCCCCGGTGTCCATGCTCCACCCACACTTTGGGACAACAGACATAACTATCCCGGTGTCCATGCTCCACCCACACTTTGGGACAATAGACATAACTATCCCCTCTCATGGGGCAGTGTTCACCGTGAGAAGCCCTCCTCCTCCAGAACGTGAGCACTTGGCAGGCCTGGGGGTCTCCGTGTGCCCAGCATCTGGCCAGGTATGTGGCGGCAGGCTGAGAGAGGCAACCAACGCTTATAGACTCAAAACTTTAATCAGAGAACCAAAGAGAACCAAAACGCACACATGAACGGCATTTCCGCACTGCCCCACAGCAACACAGGTCAGTAGTTACAGAGACTGCCCCCACCATGGCTGCCAATTTTCCACAGGGCCTCTGACCTCTCTCTTTGGTGTCAAAACTCTCGTTGAACACACTCATCAGTTCGAGTTCCTGCCTCTGTTCTGCCCTTTGGTAGAGAACAGGCCCGTCGCACAGACTACACAGCAATTGGAGGGCGGGGACCATGTGCGGGGAGTTAGAAGTTTTGGCCATTTGAAAACCAGTATGTTCCCACCGTGGTGTGGGCCCAGTGGTCAGCCAATCAGTTCTTAGTTACAACAAAACCAACCAGCAGAACTCAAGGTGTGAGGTTTAAAAAGCTCAAGAGCACAGAGCACATATTCCTAAGCTTTTGTAGCACCAAAAACATGAAAGATATCACAAGTGTCAATGTCTTCATTAGATTCTGTTTGTGCTTCAGGAAACATGTCACTGGTCATTCAGTGAGTGAGACACAAAAACCCAGAGCTGAGGAGGTATCATCAAGAGGGAGCTGATCGTGTGGTTCCACAAGGTGTCTCAGCTGTAGAACAGGCCTGGCCAAGGTTAAGCAGTTGACTTGAGGGCTCCAACAGGATGGCGTCCTCCCTGGGCTCTCCAGCACTCCGCCACAGTCCCAGAACTTGCTGTGACATGAGGGAATTTAAGATGTCACTTGTCAATGAATGGTACTTCTCTGTGGAAATGGGGCCATCCACTTCCCTTTGATTCCAGAAGTTTCCAGGCAAGGGCAGGGCTTACCGCATTGGTATTCTCTACCTTGGAGCCTGACAAAGTGCCTGGTGAGTGGCTGGCTTGAACAAACAGTACATGAGGAATATGTTAGCTGTCATTTCTGTATACTACAATTTCTACCACCAAGGACATCTGTGAACTCTGTGGCAATATAAAATGCAGCTTTCCCAGATGAATCCCACTGCTTCCAGTACCATTAACTCCCACAGCAAACTGGGCCTCATGCTGTATAATCAACTTTAAATTATGGGACAGGGTGACATGTATATGTGGGAGGGTGTCCTTTTGAGTGGGAGGTTTTGGAGGTTAGGAGTGGAAAGTTCTAACTAGTTGGTGTTAGTTTACATGCTCTTCTTGGCTTCTGTGGGTTAATTAAGAAAGTACAAGAGCAGAGGGAAGGAAAAGACTAGACTTTTTTTTTAAAGAAAAGAGCAAGGTGCTGGGTTTTGAGAACCAAATTTAGCCAGGGGCATTTTGGAGAAACCTTTAAAAATGAAAGCTATGTGGGGCACCTGTGTAGCTCAGCCAATTGAGCATCCAACCCTTGGTTTTGGCTGGGGTTGTGATCTCACGGTTGTGGGATCAAGCCCTACATCAGGCTCTGCGCTTAGCACAGAATCTGCTTCAGATTCTCTCTTCCTCTCCCTCCCACTCACTCTAAAATAAATAAAATCTTAAAAAAAAAAAACTATCTAAAAAATAAATAAATAAAAGTGATGAAAGGGCACCTAACTGGCTCAGTCAGAAGAGCATATGACTCTTGGTCTCAGTGGTCAGTTCAAGCCCCACGTTGGGTATAGATATTACTTAAAAGTAAAATCTTAAAAAAAAAAAAATGAGGGGCACCTGGGTGGCTCAGTTGGTTGGGCATCTGCCTGGCTCAGGTCATGATCTCAGGGTCTTGCGATCGAGTTCTGGGTCAGGCTCCCTGCTCAATGGGGAGCCTGCTTCTCTCTCTCCCTCTGCACCTCACCCCTGCTCGTGCTCTCTCAAATAAATAAATAAAATCTTTTTAAAAAATGAAAGCCACTGCATAGTTTTAGCAAGAACATTAACTGCAGTAAATAGAGGATTGCTAATTCTTCCCTTTTCAATATATTTGTCGTGTATCGTAAGTATTTGTAGCTCACATTTGGTGAGTACTTGCTATGTGCTGGGCACTCAGTTCAAAGTGCTTCTTTACATCTATTTATTTATTCTCACAACAGCCCTCTGAGGTAGGTAATTGTCTTGTGCCCATTTTACAGATGAGGATGCCCTAGGAGGTCCCATGACTCTCCCCAGATCACTCAGGTAGCACATGTCAGAGCTGGGATTTAACTCAGCCAACTGGCTCGGGTCTACCTCTGAATTCCCATGTTCTCAACTACTGTGTTTTCATGAAACTCGTGTACAAATTTTCTAATCACTCTTTATGGATAAAGAGATCTATTTATTTGGAGAGAGGGAGCTTACAATGTGATTTCAACTTTAGGACTCAGATGAACCATGTTCAGATGTCTGGGAGTTTGCTGCCACCCAGTACTAGGAAGTACTGCTACTTGTTACTTTCTACTTAACTCCTTGTTACCTGTAAGTGTGAACTTGCTGATGTCTGCTGAGACCTGCAGCAAAGGGCTGACAAGGTTGACATTGCTAGTTTCTCTTGGGTGTGAACTCTCTGGTGCTGACTGAGATGGGCACTGAGGCCAAAGGCTTTCCCACACACCCTACAGGCATAAGGCTTCTCCCCAGTGTGAACTCTCTCATGCTGCATCAGATTTGCTTTCTGGGCAAAGGCTTTCCCACATTCAGCACACACATAAGGCTTCTCCCCAGTATGAATTCTCTGGTGAACAGAAAGGCACGAGCTCTGGCTGAAGGCTTTCCCGCATTCCTGACAAACATAAGGCTTTTCCCCGGTGTGAATTCTCTGGTGAACAGAAAGGCACGAGCTCTGGCTGAAGGCTTTCCCGCATTCCTGACAAACATAAGGCTTTTCTCCGGTGTGAACTCGCTGGTGAACAGAAAGGCACGAGCTCTGGCTGAAGGCTTTCCCACATTCCTGACAAACATAAGGCTTTTCTCTGGTGTGAACTCGCTGGTGTTCAATGAGTTGAGCACCCATGCTGAAGGTTTTCCCACAGTGACTGCATTTGTGGGGTTTCTCACCTGTGTGATCTCTCTGATGCTTAGAAAGGCACAAGCTCTGATGGAATGATTTTCCACATTCGTTACACTCAAAGGACTTCTTTCTAGAATGAGCTTTATGATGCTGAGTAAGGTAGTTACCAGGGGCAAAGGCTTTGTCACATTTGTTACACTGAGATAGTTTCTCTGCAGTGTGAATTAACCAATGTTCTGAGAGATGTGCACTTTCACTGAAGGTCTTTCCACATTCATTACATTTAAAGGGGTGCTCGCTTTTGTGGACAGACTGATGTTTGGTAAGGGAAGTGCTGTGGATGAAGGCCTTCCCACAGTCCCCACATTCATACCGCCTCGCCCCAGAGTGGATGCTCTGGTGGCGAATGAGCTGTGTACTTTGGCCAAAGGCTTTTCCACACTGGTTACACTCAAAGGGTTTCACCCTGGTGTGAACCCTCTCGTGCTGAGTCAGGTATTTGCTGCGGCTAAAGGTTTTCTCGCATTTTTTACACTTAAAGTGCTTCTCACCGATTCTTGGTTGCTCTCTCTGCTCTGAGTCCTGATTCAGGATCCTCCTGCTCTCACCAAGTCCTTGTTTTTCTCTGGTGTGAACAGTCTGGTGGCAAGTTAGGGTGGAGCTGCAGATGAAGCGCTCACCACACTCCTGACACTCATAGGGGGTCTCCACATTGTGCATTTTCTGGTGTTGGACAAGGTGTTCATTGTGGCTGAAAGTTTCCTTGCATTTGGCACAGCTGTAGGGCTTTTCTGTGGCATGGATGGACTGGTGTCGAATCAGGTGGGAGGGCCGGCTGAAACTCTTGATGCATTTGTGACATTTATAGGGCCGGTAGCCAGTGTGAATCCTCTGATGTTCATTAAGGTGAGTGTTCCGGTAGAAGGCTTTCCCACACTCACTGCATTTGTAAGGCTTCTCTCCACTGTGAACCCTCTGGTGGATCTTTAGGGTTGAGATATTCCTGAAGGGTTTCCCACACTGATCACACTTGTAAGGCTTTTCTCCGGTGTGAACAGACTGGTGTTTGACAAGCAGCAAACTCCGCCTGAAGGTCTTCCCGCATTCCTGACGCTCAGAGGGCGTGTCCGCAGCATGGATTTTCTGGTGTTGGAGGAGGTATTTGGGGAAGTTGAAGGTCGCTTTGCATTTGGCGCATTCATAGCGTTTCTGGGTATGGGTCTTCTGATGCCGACTAAGATGAAAGGTTCGGCTGAAACTCTTGCCACACTCGCTACATATGTAGGACTGACCCTCCGTGTGGGTTTTCTGATGCTCAGCAGGCTGTAAGCCGAGACCTGACAGCTGGTCACCATCTTGATTCTTAGATGGTTTTTCTCCAGTGTGAATTTTCTGATGCCACAGAAGGTGTGTATTCTGACTGAAAGTTTTCCCGTACTTGGTATACACACAGGATTTGTAGCCTGTGTGAGTCATTGGAGGCACAAAGAGGCAAGAACTCTGGCTGAAACATTCCTCGTACTCTTGATGTACAGTGGGTTTCTCTCTAGTATGAATAATCCAGTGCTGGATAAGGTGGTAACTCTGGCTGAAGCTCTTCCCACATTCACTACATTTATACAGTTTCTCCCCTTCCTGGACAGTCTCCTGCCGGCTCTGGTCTAAGTCACAGCCAAAGTCACTCCCATGTTCTGGAGACGTAGCTGGTGCCAGGCTCTTTTCAGGAGGACTGTGAATCACAGAATCCTCTCCTGTGGAAAGGAGAGACTCAGGATCAAGGTCTCTCTTGAGTTCGTGACTCCTGCATTCTATGGGACTTTCCTTGTTGGTAACAAAGTCAGACCTCTGAAAACTTTCTGGATCCTCTAAGATACTATCTAACCAACTCTCGCCTACACAGACTTTCCCCCAACTGGAGTTCCAGAGGCCATCCTTGGAAAACGTCTCCACGATCTCCTGAGAGAGTTCTTCTTCCAAGAAGTCTTGGGCCAGAAGACAGTTCTTGACCTCAGCTGTGTCTGAAAGAGAGAGAAAGTGCAGCTGTCTCCCGTTCCCAAGGGTAAAAAAGTCTGGAGCTGCAGGGTGAGAACACAGACAAGAGGGAGAACAGGTGATGGCTCCTCAGTAAGCCTGTCCTCAAGGTGATGAAGGAGAAGGGGCCGAAGTCGTGACCTGGCTGGAACTAGCATCACAGGAAACAAAGAGCCCATTTCCAGGACAGTTAAGCGGGGAACTGGGCAGCCACAGGGGCTCCACTGGGAAGGGGAGCCTCTCAGCAAATACTCTCTGCCACTACCCCCATCAGCTATGGCCCACTTCCTGGAGAAGGGCACTGTTCAACGGGGAAAAAATTATAAATAATAGTAATGCAGTACCGTTATTACCACCGGAGGACAGATTTGGTTGGTAAAGGCACAGCTACGTGTGCTTGGAAACAGCATATGTTGTTGAGGTGGCCGGATTCTGTGCCTGGGCTGGTCACCTATGCACAAACACTGGTGCACTTGACAGGAGGCTATAGAGGGTCCACATTCATGAGCTCATGAGCAGTGAGCCAAGAACAGAGCTGCATCCTGACTGGGTGGTGGAGGCTGAGACCAAGCCATGCGGCCACCCCCTGTGATCTCTGATTCGGGGGCCCTTCTCGTGTTAATGATCTGACCATGAGAAAAGCCTCCTGTGCCCCAGGCAAGGCCCCTGCTCTGCCTTTTCCCACTGGGGACATCTCAACCAGGTTAATACCCTCACTGCCTAACCTGCTCCCCCCGGAGGAAGCACAGCCTAGGAGAGACCCAAACAAATGTTCTTGGCTGCATTAAGGCCTGGGCTTGCGTTATTCACAGATGCAGCCCCCCGCTGTGCCCTGTGGGACAGACTTGTACAAAGAGGGGTGAAACAGACCGGGGGTTCACAGGGCTCAACAGGCACAAGGCAGGAAGGTGGACAGACTGAGTCAGGGCCTAGAAGGCCACCTCCTGCTCAGCCTGAAAAGATGGACGAGGGGACAGAGGAAAGGCACCAGAACAGCCGCATGCTGAACACTGATGTAGATGGAGACAAGACAGGCCGGCAGAGGGATGGTCCCAACCTGCCAGGATGAGCGGACAGAAGCCAGCACATGGCAGAGTGACACTCATCAGTCCAGGGTCAAGATGTCTGGATAAACATTCTGGATCTGGATGGAAGTTCCAAAGATGGATGGCACACAAGGGGCCATGTGGCACGGGCCCACTGCCCTCCCCTCCCTGCCCACTCACCAGGGCCCGCCGATTCTGGGCTTTCTCTCACCAGGACCTTCAGCTCCTCGGTGCCATCTGTATGGGAGGTCAGTTTGGGTTTGGAGGGGTCTGCAGGCAGAGAAGAGCACTGTCATCAACTAGGACATGGAGGACCAGGCAGCTGCGTAGCGAGAACCTCCTGGCTCTCCTGCCTAGCCAATGCTTTATCCAGCGTACTGCTCCTGAGGGCCAGATGCTGCACTGGGTGACTCCAGGGACACCTGCCCTGCTGGGTTCCCAGTCCAGTGGAGGAGAGGGACGCAGACAGTCACGATCTAGGACAATCAGAGCTGTGACATCCGGGGCTGCGGATACAAAGGACTTGCAGCAGCTCTTGAGGAATGAGCGGTTTGCCAGGTGGAGAGGCTCGTACTTACTCAGCCATCCGTGGCTCACGCATTCACCCAGGGAGCACGCATCACCTGAGGCCTCCACAGGCCGGGCCTGGGATGGAGCATGCTGGGTTCCCACAGCCCAGTCAGCCCCACACGCTGCCCCCTGCAAACTAACTCCTTAAGGAAGGGAGCAGAGTCGTAATACTGGGGGTCCGAGCTACAGTGGAGGAAAAGCCCCTTCTGGCTTGAAAATGAAAGGGCCGTGAGCCAAGCAATGCAGGCGCCTCTAGAAGCTGAAAAGGGGCAAAGAAACACTCTTCCCTGGAGCCTCCAAAAGGATCGAGCCCTGCCAACACCCTGATTTTAGCCCCGTCAGACCCGTTTCATACTTCCGACCCCCAGAACTGTAAGAATTGTTTTAAGCTGCTGTGTTCGTGGCATGAGTAAGAGCAGCCATAGGAAGCTAATACACTGCTCGGGTGTATACACACGTGTGCAGGGGAGTCAAGGGAAACAGGCATTTATTGTGGCCCGTAGTTTAAAAATAGAAAAGACATGGAGGTCTGAGCCAAGCTGCTTCTATAGCACACATTGGGCAGAGCTGAGAGAAAATCTGCAAGGCTGGCCCTTGGCTGGTGTCTGGGAACCTGGATTTGAGGAGGGTGCCAGATTTCCCGAACCAAGATGAGCTGTGCCCCAAGGGTCATGCTGAACACCTGCTTCCCTTCTGGGAGTCTAGAATTCTGGTACATTCCAGGCAGAGTGCGCCTCTGTGACCAGCCCCCAGTAAAAATTATGGGCACTGAGTCTCTTTAACAAGCGTCCCTGGTAGACATTTCACATGTGTTGTCACCTTGGTACACAACCTGTGGGACTCCACAGGCAGAGGGCTCTGGAAGCTGGCTCTGGTTTCCCCTTTGCTGCCCGTGCTAGATCTTTTCTCTAATATGTCATGGCCAGGAGTACGACTACATGCTGAGTCCTGCGAGTCCTCCTTGTGCACCACCAAACACAGGGTGCTTGTGGGGACCTCAGCATAGCTGAGATGGCGACTTCCCCTCTGTGGACCTCGATTTCAGAAGGGCCCACAAAACAGGGAGTCAGACTTCCTCGTGGGGGGATGGTAGGATTGAAGGGCAGTTCTCAGCACTGACCCAGCGTGAGACACGGCTCCTGACCCAGCTGCTCCTGCATTTACTGAGCTGCCGCTCAGTGAGTCCCCACAGCAGGTACAGACTGTTCCAGACACTGGGGATATACCCGTGAGCAGCATAGGTGAACAGTCCCTACCCTCAGGGGGCACCAGTCCCAGCTGCAGGAGACAGAGCATCAAATGAGCAGTTAGCAAGTGCAGGGGTGGTAGGTGAGCAGAGCAGGAGACAGAGGAGGACTTGCTCACAGGCCGTCCTGGGGGCAGGGAGGGGACAAGTCTTCTAGCAGAGGGGAAGGCAGATGCGAGGACTCTGCCTATCAACTTTACAATGACAAAGAGGAAAGTGCTGACGAAGCCAGAGCAGCAGGTGGGGGTGATCAGGGTTTCTCAACCTTGGCACTCCTGACATTTGGGGTCGGATAATCCTCGGCTGTAGGGGCTGTCCTTGCATTCCAGGACATGTGGCAACAAGCCTGGGCTCTACCTACGAGATGCTAGGTGCATACCCCCCACTCCCAAGTGCTGATAATCAGCAAGGGCATTGCCAATGTCCCTGGAGGGGGGTTTGTGGCCAGAACTGGCCAGCTGAGCACTGTTGGGCCATGTTATGCTCGTTCTCTGGCACTCAGGAGCCAGGAGTTTATCCTGGGGGACAGGAGCCACTGAGCAGGGCAGTGACCAAGCCCCCGGGGCTGGAGTGGACACTTACTCAGCAGGAATAGGTTCTGGTAGTTGTCCAGCGCTGTGTCCCAGAACAGGTCCCCCTGGTCCAGCCCCAGGTGCTCCCAGTCCTCCAATGTGAAGTCCATGGCCGCATCCCCAAGGGGCACAAATTCCTGAAATGTGACACACTGTCAGTGACACTGGGACTGGGCTCACTCCGTGCACCCCGCTCTCAATATACCAGGCCTTTGACAAAAATCATCTCCTGGGAGTCCTGAGACATAAGAGACTGGGCAAGATATGCAGTCTTGGAGAGGGGACGTTGAGGTCCCCTCAAGGTCACACAGGCAGGACTTAAATCCACGTCTGCCTGTTGCTAAAATCTACATACTGTGGCTCTTGCTTTTGAGTGTTCATTCAAGATTTTAAGTTATTATGGAAAATTTCAGACATATACAGAAGTAGAGATTTGTTTGTAACAGACCGCCATGTACCCATCACCCAACTTCAACCCTTGTTAACACTGGTCTATTTTGTTCATTAGTTTTTTTTGCGGGGGGGGGGGGAGACAAAATATTTCAAAATGAATCCCAGGCAGCATCTGATTTCCCCTGTGAATACTTCAATATTTACAAGAGAACTCCTTAGTCACTGAATACCTAGACCATATTCAAAGTCTGAGTGTAGATTTGTCTGACATCTCAATGGTGGTTTTTTCCTTTTTTTTTAATTGTAAAAAAAAAAATGCCACTTCATCCAGTGGCATCAAAGGCATTCACATTATGCAGCCATCACCTTGCAGAACTGAAACTCTGTCCCCTTTAAACACCATCTCCCCACCCCCAGCCCCAGCCCAGCCCCAGCCCAGCCCCTGGCATCACCATTCTGCTATGATTTGACCACTGTGGGTTCAATGGTATGTTTTTCTGGCTGGCTTGTTTGAATCAGAAGCCAAAGTGGCCCACGCCCTGCGCTGGGTTGACATGACTCTGAAGGTTTTTAATCTACAGCTGCACCCTCTGCCCTCTCATCCCTCCACCACCCCTCCACCGTCCCACATTATAGATGTGGCGATTTCTCTCACTGTCATCTGGCTGCTCCTTGGCCCACTGCATCTCCCAGAAACTGCTTGGTAAGTGGCCTGATTAGATTCAGTACGACTTCTGAGGGGAAGCAAGAGCCCTCATAGGTGGTGCTGAGTCCATTTTGGGCTGCATGACTGCCTGAGGCACCCGAATGTCCAACTGTAAGTGACATCATTTCTTAATTTGAAAACTTCCTAGTGAGTAGGTACTTAGAACAAACCCTCAAATACTCGAGAAGTATTGATAATAAAGGGCCAGCCTTGGGGTGCCTGGGTGGCTCAGCTGGTTAAGCATCTTACTCTTAATCTCAGCTCAGGTCTTGATCGCAAGGTCATGATTTCAAGCTCTGTGTTGGGCTCCACACTAGGTGTGGAACCTACTTAAAAAAAGGGTTGAGGTGGCTCAGTTGGTTAAGCGACTGCCTTTGGCTCAAGTCATGATCCTGGGGTCATGGGATGGAGCCCCACATCAGGCTCTCTGCTCAGCAGGGAGTCTGCTTCTCCCTCTGTCCCTCACCCCTCTCTCTCTCTCAAATAAAATCTTAAAAAAAAAAAAAAGTGCCAGCCTTACCCCAAGCACCCCGTCTCCAGGAGGACCCATGGCTCTCTGATGTGCTCCCTCCAGACTGCTATCAATGCACACAAAGGCATGGGTTTTTTTAAAAAGATTTATTTATTCATTTGAGGGAGAGGGCATGAGGGGGAGGGGCAGAGAGAGAGGGAGTAAGACTCTCAAGCAAGCTCCATGCTGAGAGCAGAGCCCAATGTAGGGCTTGATCCCATGACCGTAAGATCATGACCTGAGCCAAAACCAAGAGTCAGACACGTAACCAACTGCACCACCCAGGTGCCCCTACAGGCATGTTTTACCTAAGAATGGAACCTGAGTCTCTAGTTGGGCTTGGCACCTGGCCCAGCTACCTTCTGCTGTGGATGACCACGGGCAAGTAAGTCACATGCCCCTTCTGAACCCTGATTCCTACCCAATTAGTAAGATGGGACTAATGAGCCCCATGGCATGAGTCGCTGCTCCAAGAAGCGACTGAGTCCTCCTACCATGTAGAAAGGACCCAACCAAAGGGACCAAAGGACAGTTCCACACCTCTCCATCCCCATCACAAATCTCATCCAGGAGTCCTCACTTACCAATTCCTTGAAAGCAGGATTGTCCACAATTTATAGAAGGTAAGATTGAGGCCCAGAGAATCAAATTCACCTGCCCCGAGTCACACACTCGCTAAGTGGGGGCAAAGGAGTGAGAGTCCCCTGTGTGACCCTAGGAAGCCAACTAGTTAGAGGCATGACTTTGTAGTCTGTCAGACCCCCAAATCAAATTCTGGTTCTGCTATTTATTAACCATGGGACCTTGTTATTCCCTGTCTCTAAGGCCCTGTTTCCTCATCTCTAAAATACTGCTGCTGTGGGGATGCAGTGAGCCGAGGACCGTCTGCACAGCACCACCCATCGTCCAGGGACCACTGAGCACCTGCTCTGAGCCTGCCTCATGCCAGGCATATGGCAGAGCAGAGAAGAGTCTAGTTCTTATGGAAGTTAGTCTGGGTGTGTCATATTGATATTTGTGGAAAATGCTTTGTAAAACTCTTAATAACAGTCAACACACACGTGGGTATGTTAAAAAAAAATGCTCATCTTCAAAGGATGATAGGAACTGATCTTATATTGAAAATTGGTATATAAGAGGAAAGAATCAAGCATTTATCCCACCTCTGCTATATGAACTGTACCAGTGGGTTACCAAAATAGAAGATGAAAGGACATTTTTTTTTTTTTTTTTTTTTTAGAGAGTGAGAGAGTGCATGCAGCAGGGGAGGGGCCGAGGGAGAGGGAGAGAGAATCTCAACAGGCTCCACACTCACTGCAGAGCCCAATGCAGGGCTCAAACTCAAAACCCTGAGATCATGACCTGAGCCAAAACCAAGAGTCAGACACTTAACCAACTGAGCCACCCAGGCACCCCAAGGAGGTATCTTTTTATAAGAGTATTTCAACTAATGAAAAGGAACGAATTAGAGCACCACCATCTTGCAAGCCCTGAGGAATGCAGAGATGAGAAGGCAGTAAGTATCAATTCCTGCCAGGATCACAAAAAGAGAGAACTGGACATTCTGGGCCTCCCCGAGCTCTTTTTTTTTAAAGTTATCCAATCATTTTTTTAAAGATCTTATTTATTTTTTGACAGAGAAGGACAGCACAAGCAGGGGGAGCAGCAGAGGGAGATGGAGGAGCAGGCTCCCCGCTGAGCAGGGATTCCAACGTGGGGCCCAATCCCAGGACCCCGGGATCATGACCCGAGCCGAAGGCAGACACTTAACCAACTGAGCCACTCAAGCACCCCTCCGAGTTCTCCCAAAAGGACTGGCTGAGGCTGATCTAAGCCCCTGAATCCAGCCATCAACTGGGAGTGTGCTACACAGCACCAAAAGTAAGTAACCAGCAAAAAAAAAAAAAAAAAAAAAAAAAACCAGACTGGGAGAAATTCTACAGGTCAAACAGCCCTGGTTCTTCAATGGACAAACTATTAAGAACAGAATGGGATAGAGGAGGAACCTATATGTTAAGAAACCCCCAAAACATTAAAAAAAGAGAAGGGGCAACAGGGACGTGCATTTGGGTGATAAAACTATGTTCCAAAAACCAGAAGGAAGGGGCGCCTGGGTGGCTCAGTTGGTTGGGTGTCCGGCTCTTGATTTCTGCTCAGGTCATGATCTCAGGGTTGTAGCATGGAGTCCAGCATCAGGCTTCATGCTGGGCATGGAGTCTGCTTGAGATTCTCTCTCCCTCTGCCTCTACCCCCACTTCTCTAAAAAAGGAAGTGATGACTACAAAAACCAGGTTATTTATGGGTACACGAGAGGGCTCCAGGATGGCCAAGGTCTCACTCTTGACCTGGTTGGTGTCTGCCTTCACTGTCATTCATTTGATGTGCATGGGTTTCTGCATTTGTGCTTCATTTTACAACGAAGATTTTGGGGCACCTCGGTGGCTCAGTTGGTTGAGCGTCCGACTCTTGATCTCAACTCAGATCTTGATTTCAGGGTCATGAGTTCAGGCCCCGTGTTGGGCTCCGTGCTGGTCATGGAGCCTACTTAAAAAAAAAAAATACAACAGAAAGATTTCTCAAAAACTATGCGTATTAATTAAGCATATTCTAAACAGGACGCTCCTCCTGGAAAAAGATAAAAGGTGGAAGGGCAGAGGCAGGGAGATGAGCAAAAAGATGAATTCCATGACCCAGGTGAGAAATGAGACAGGGATGGAGAGTGGGGTGGCAGGACAAGATGTAGACATTCTGATGATGGTGCTGACAACATTTCCTAAGAGATCAAATGTAGCAGTGAAAGAGAGGAGCCCAGACGTCTCTAAGATTTTAGCCCAAGCAACCGCAAGGATAGAGCTGCAGCTTCCGGAGACGTGGGATAAGCAGGTTTCCGGGCAGAGTCTGAGTTTGGTCTGGTGCGAGTTAAGTTTCAGATACCCTTTTAGACCTTAGACATAACAGTCCCCCAAAGACATCCACGTTCTAATCCCCAGAACCCACAACTGTTACCTTGTATGGCAAAGGGGACTTCACAGGTGTGACACGTTAAGGATCCTGAGATGGGGAGGTTCTCCTGGATGATCAAGGTGAGCCCTAACTGCCATGACCAATATCCTTATAAGAGGCAGAAGGAGACAAAGGAAGGAGAAGGCAAGGTGATGACGGAAGCAGAGGTGAAAGGGATGTGACCATGAGTCAAGGAACACAGGTCCCTCTAGAAGCTGCATGAGGCATGGAAAGGATTCTCCCCCGCAGCCTCCAAAAGGAAGGGGCCCTGCGGACACCCTGACTTCAGATTTCTAGCCTCCAGAACTAAGACAATACATTTCTGTTGTTCAAGGCACTTTGTTACTGCAGCCCTCGCAAACAGACACGCTCTTACCCCCCCATAACATGTGAGCTACATGATGGCAGGGACCACATCAGCTGGTTCCCTAGTGTGTCAATACAGCACCTAGAACAAAGCCTACCTGCAGGAAGCACGTGGGGGCATGCAGTTCTGACAGCTGTTTCGGGACAAGGATGGAGCCAAGAGGTAGTGGGGCTGAGAGATGGGGACGATAAAGTGGGTCTTGGTCACACTGCGTGAGCTGGCGGATCAAGCCAGCACCCCCGCTGGACTTTTCGGTTATGTGCCCTACAGAATCTACTGACAGTTTAAACTGGGTTGAGTCGAGTGTTCTGTTATTTGTAGTTGAAACTGTTGCTGTCTATATACCCTGTCGGAAGGGATTAGCCAAAGAGGTCTTCTCACCAGGAGCCAGATTAGAGAGTCTCAAGAAGCTTCCTTTCCTGGACTCCTTGACTTTGCTGGACAGCAGCACCCCTGGAAATAGTGGTGGAGGGTGTGGGAAGACCCTGGACTTGATTCGTGGGGCACTGGGGAGCCACAGAGTTTTTTAGACTGGCCAATGACAAGGTCAGAGCATGCATTCATTCATTCAACAGTCATTTCTCCTGTGTGCCAGACCCCTCTGAGGATGCTGGAGGCACAGAGGTGTCAGACCCTGTCCTTGGCCTGGAGGGGACATTCAGGGATGCTAATAGCATAAGGAGATAGGGCTATAACAGAGGGCAGTATCCAGGGCTGTGGCCAGGAAAGGGCGTGAAAACACTGCCTTGGAGTTAGGGAAAGCTGCCTGGTCGGGTGAGATATTCAAGTTGGATCATTAAGGATAAGCAGATATTAGCAGGTAGAGGAAGGTTTTCTTTCATCATTCAAGCAACGCCTCAAGAACTCCTGTGTACCGGGACTGTGCTGTTCCCTGGGGGCCCAGAGGTGAGTCCCAATCAGTACCCATCCCCAAGGAGCACCTTGTCTGGTGGGGCTGACAGACAGGGGCAGGAACAACCACATCCAGGTGGATCTGTGCTACGGTGGAGGCAACAGGGGACGCTATGGGAGAGCAGAGCCGGGAAGAGCTGACTGCCCAGAGAAGGTGGGGGGACTGAGCTGTGTCTTGAAGGCTGTGTAAGACTCACCAGCCAGAGATGGCGGGTAGGGTATTCTGGCAGAGGGTGGAGCCTGAGCAAAGGCTGCAAATCTGGAAAGTACAGTGTAACATTTTACCACCAGGCCAAGAAAGGAGTTTTGGTTACTTAGGGAGACAGAGAAGATGCCGTGGAAGGTGGTGGGACTCAGATCATGCAGGATTGTGCTGAGATATGTGGATCTTATCCTATAAGCAGCAAGGATTCCTGGAAGGGTACTGCACAGGGAAGCAATAGTATAAAGAGAGGATCACTTGGGGGCCACCAGAGGACAATGAGCCCAGAATAAAGGCAAGCCAGCTGTGCAGGCTTTGGGGATGACTGATTAGGACAGAGGGGGCCCTCAGTCACAGCCAACTAGGGCCCAGCAGCTGGAGGTCTCGTTTAAGCTCCCTCTCCTTCCCCTCCACGTTCCCCACTGGTAGAGATGCAGGGGGGACAAGGGAGCTGGGGCAAAGTCTCCCTTCCTCCAAGGGTTGACTCCCTGGCCATGCTGGATGAACCCCCAAAATGTCCTGAAGTAGGAGGATCAGGCTGGGGGCACCTGGGTGGCTCAGTCGGTTGGGCGTCTGCCTGCCTTCAGGGGCAGAAGAAAAAAGGAGGATCAGGCTGAACGTGAGGCTTCCTGCAGGAATCACAACAACTTTGTATTGGGGCGCCTGGGTGGCTCAGTTGGTTAAGCGACTGCCTTTGGCTCAGGTCATGATCCTGGAGTCCCGGGATCGAGTCCCACATGGGGCTCCCTGCTCAGCAGGGAGTCTGCTTCTCCTTCTGACCCTCCTCCCTCTCGTGCTCTCTATCTCTCATTCTCTCTCTCAAATAAATAAATAAAATCTTAAAAAAAAAAAAAAGAAACTACCCCAGCCCTTCCTTTCCACTGTGCATCAGAACCTACAAAGCAACTTCATAACTGTTCTTGGCACTTGTTATGGTCAGTAGATACGTGTTTGGGAGAGGTGCCCATTAAGGTGGTGGGACCTTCCCTCTTGCTCACTACTGTGTCTCAGGCCCAGTACAGTAGATACTTTTTACATGTTTTCTTGACAGGACACAATGTCTAATTGAAACCCTGGGATGACCTTTCTGGGATTTCTGATCTACCATCTCTAGGATCTCACCCAGGTGAGTTGGCCTCCAAAACCTGCTATTTCTACAACAGCAAGATTTCTCCAACTATTTTTTTTTTTTAAACCATGACCCACAGTAACAAAGACAATATATACCATTACTACTCCTTCACACACATAACTAAACAAAAGCTTCATGAAATAATACTGAATCTTAAAAAATAGAATGTACCAGGATCTTTTCTATTCTGGTCTCTTCTATTTTACTTCATTAAAAAAAAAAAAAAAAAGGGTTATGGCCACTGCCCACTGAGCTATTTTCATGACCTATAATATACAAAACACTGTACCATAGGGCTATTTACAGATCGGTAGCCCTGTGAACTTCCTAATCAGCACGTATCTATGAAGTGAGGAAACTACCCCTATCACAAAGCAGCAGGACTGTCATAATGACCGGCCCACAAGTCTTAAGGCTCTGGAGCTAGATGTGCTTTGAAGTTCAGAAATTTTCAGATTTTTTGGAAGGTGATATACCATATATACAATATATTTCTTTAAAATCACAGTGCAGTGTGGGACAAGCAGCATTTTGTAATTGAACACGTCGATATTTCTAGAGTAAAGGGTATAAATATTCACTCTAGGTAGGATAATTAAAGGTTATCACTTTTAGCAGTTCCAGTCAGGTCTGGACACGAAATTTATGGAAAAATATGATCTTCAGGGCTTTCCAGATTTTGACTGCAGATTAGGCAATGTGGCAGACTTGTAAGTGCTAACATCTACTCATCAGTGTTTTCCTCACATGACGGAAGTTAAGCCTCAACTTGTGAGTATAATTTGGTCCACAGATGTGGTGTTTTTTTGTTTGTTTGTTTGGTTTGTTTTGCCCACAGTGTTGGCAGATAGGAGGTTTTGAAATAAATTATTTTAAGTAGTCTCAAAGTTATTTCGCTTAAAAATTATATTTCCAGTGTCCAAAAAATCCTAGATTTGGCCCGCTGATCTGTCAGTTGGTGCCTACTTAAAGCGACCCCCCCCTTAGATGGGGCAAGTGCTCCCTGATGCCCCACAGCCCTCCTCCAGACAGGTTCTCTCCTTTAACTTATCTGCCTGACTCTCAGAGACATCTGAGCTTGAGACCTCCGTCTACAGTTTTCACATCACGTTCTGTCCACATCTCATACACTTTGAGCCACGGGACAGAAGAAACAGGAGCCCGACTGTGGAGTTCAAGGTCACCCAGCCTGTCAGAATAACTCGAGCCGAACAATTACAGGACTGAAAAATCTTGGGCCCTGGAGTTGGGAAGTCTTGCTGCGGCTTAGTGTGGAGCCATGGCTAGATCTAGATCATTCACGCTCTCTGTGGCTGGTTTCCACATGTACAAAATGGGACAAATGAAACAGATCCAGAGTCCCGTATCTGTTCATTCTAAAAACCAAAAAAGCTCTGAAAACCAGAACTTTATTCATAAACTGACAGCAAAACGAACCCGAATCGCCACAGGATGCGTGTAGTGTGAAGATTCACGCCTTTCCCAGCAGAAATCATCAATTTCCAAGAATTGCCCCGGATCCCTCTGGGGTGTTGACTAACTATAAAATATGCACCCTTTTAACTTTCTAAACTATGAAAATATGTGATTCCCGAGATCCTGCCAAGGGAGCCGATACAAGCGAGGAGCTGCACTTAGCGCTGCTGCGGTGATCACATTAGGAAATCCGAGAACCGCGCGGCGGCCGGCACACAGGAGGCGCTCGAATGTGAAATACTTCGACCTCGTGAAGAAGTCCTCCCATTCATTCATCCCTCGAGATTTGCCTCGCTTCAACTTCGAACAACTCAACCACTCCTTCGGCCTCAGACTCCTCACTCAAAATAAAACCTAACCGCTCCTCTCAAGGGCTCCGGTAAGGACTGGAAACCGTTTCAGGTTTCCAGAAAGCCCGGCCCGGAACAGGCTCTAAACAAGACAGCCTTCAACACCTCACCTAGACACCGACCGCCCAAGACGGCGCGCCCTTTGCCGAAATCGCCCCGTGAGCATTCCGTCACCCCTCAGGAAGGACCGAGCCCCCAAGCCTCCGAAGTACTCAACGACGCCACCCTCGGCGTCTCCTCACCTGAAGACTGTAGTCCGCCGGATTAACAGACGCTACTCCCGCCGAGAAAAAAACGCTGACCCAACTCCTCTCACTAGCGCCTCGTAACCACTTCCGGCGTCGCGTGAATTTCCTCAAACTACTCCACCCAGGAGACTCCGCGCCAGCTCGAGGACTCCGTTTCCCAGAAGACTGTGCGGGTTCCGCCCCTTGTCTTCCTATCTCCACCCGCTTCCTCGGCCTTACAGGTTCCGCTGAGCACTCTGGGAAATAGAGTAGAAACAAAATCGGGACCAGGTGGCGTGTGGGTATTGTAGTCCAGTTTTTTTTTTGTAGTCCAGTTTTTACCCTGTTGAACGACAATCTACTCAGCGCACTCCGGCTTGAAGGCGACGGAGGGTTGCCATGGAAACGCGTTGAGAAGGCAGTTCCTGAAAAGACGCTTGGAAGTAAGGGGCGGAGGTGAGGCGGGAAAATGATAATATGACCTCTCTCTGATAGGCGGAGAGATGGCTCGTAGTTCATACCTCCTTACGATTGGCTCTAAATTGGCACATGCGCAGTAGAACAAGGAGCCTTCCAAAAGAGGGTGGAATTGGGGTGGACCATGAAGAAATAATCCCTCCCCGGCACGACCCGGGGGCGGTCTGGCGGTCATCAGCGCCTGCGCTGGCGCTGTCCTCCCTTCGGGTGGAGGATGCGCGCGCAGCGCTTTCCGCCACCCGGAAGCTTGCGCGCGACAACAAAGAAGGTGAGTCCTACTCTCCGGGAAGGGTCGGAGAATTTGGCCGCAGACGTCTGGCTCCCCATCCCGCGCAGAGTCCAGAGGTGAGGGGAAAGTGAGGCGGAACAGGAGGAGGTCTCCCGATCCACTAACCACAGTCCAGTTGCGGTGCCTGTGACGTCAGCACGATCCTTTCTGGGAGACAGAGTCCCCGGGGGCTGGGGTCTCGATGAAAGAAACTTCTGGTCGCCGGGATAAGCGACCTACCCTTGCGACCCCTGCAAGCCACTGTGGGCTCTTGGTAGTCGTGACTACGACGGAGGTGGGCGGAGCTAGTGGAGAGCTTGACAGATGCCCCTCCTTGGCACTACGTCATCCCTGGTTTCTCTGGAGGGCGGGGCCTAGGCGAATCCTGGGCATCTGGACACTTGTCCCTCCTGCGGGAAGGTGGAGTCCAGCCCTTAGCTCTTTTGCTGTGCTGTGGCTGAGAATATTCTAGGAGGGACGCAATTCTTAACACATAACAGATGTTCAGTAAATGTTTGTTGAATAAATAAAATAAATCAGTGGGTGGATGATAAAGACCCCTGAGTGTTGGAGCCTTGGGTTTAAGTCCTAGCCATGTGACCTTGGACAGGTGACTTCACTTTGAGACTCCCTTCTTGCATCCATATTTCTTGAGCGTTGACTATAGCACTACCTTCATCTGACCTATTAAACAGTTGCTCATTTGTTTATTAGTTTCCTTTTCTGCCACTAGAATGTGAACTTTCCCCGGGTCAAGAGCCTGTTTGTTGCCTTCGCTACTGTATCCTCAGTGGTTAGCACATATCAGGAGTCAGTGAGTGATTACTGAATGAATGAATGAATGAATGAACTTAGCACATGCTGGCTATGTTGCCAATGATCAATAAACACTAACCATTATCTTCCACTCATATGTGAAGTGGGCCTGAGTCAACCTCTCCACTTTTATTCACTTACAGGATACCGTTAAGATGGACTCGCCAGCCCAGTGAATCTGAGGGCCAGACCGTGACCCCATAAAAGGTACCATCCCCTCAGGGACATGCCCCTTAAGGCCTTTTCACCACCCACAGCTTGCTCCTGTTCCATCTCCTCTATGTTCCTGCTCTCAGACTTCACTCCCAGGAGGAAGGTTACCATGGGCATGGCAGGGTCACTGAGTTAGGCTCTTGCCCCATCCTAGAGGCTGTCTTTAGCCAAGGCACTTGGCACTGGGGAAAATTCCAGACAAAGCAAAGCACTTAAAACTGTCATGGATTTTCTTTTATTTATTTATTTATTTACTTACTTACTTATTTACTTATTTATTTATTTATTAGAGAGAGAGAGCATGAGCAGAGGTGAGGGGCAGAGGGAGAGGGCGAAGCAGACTCCCCGTGAACAGGGAGCCCGATGTGGGGCTCAATCCCAGCACCCCAGGATCATGACTGAGCTGAAGGCAGACGCTTAGCCAACCGAGCCCCCCAGGTATCCCATTCTCACACCTTGATCTCGCACTTCTAGCCTCCAAAACTCTGAGAAAATAGGGGCGCCTGGGTGGCTCAGTCGGTTAAGCATCTGCCTTCAGCTCAGGTCATGATCCCAGGGTCGAGCCCCACATTGGGCTTCCTGCTTGGTGGGAAGCCTGCTTCTCCCTCTCCCACTACCCCTGCTTGTGTTCCCTCTCTCGCTGTGTCTCTCTCTCTCAAATAAATAAAATCTTAAAAAAAAAAAACAAAACTCTGAGAAAATAAATTCCTGTCATTGAAACCACCCAGTGGGTGGTGTTTAGGGATGGCAATCTAAGTAAATGAATACTCCTGCCCTGTCCTCATTTGTAATGGGCTCTGTGTGTGGCTTTGGTTTTGATTTTTACAAGTATTAGGAAATATTCCAGAGACACACAAGGTCTAGAGGATAATGTGTCTAAGTACGTCAGGATAAGACGGGCTGTGTAGCTTTAACAGTCTGTAAAGTCCTGGTGGCTTCACGCAACATAAGTTCATTTGCTGATCATGAGATTCCAGTGTGGACCAGGCCACCCTCTTCCATCTTGCAGCTATGCCACCTGGAGCATGTGGCTCCCAGAGGCCTCCATGCGTGGACGCGCGCCATCCAGCTCTTAACCGCCTCAGCTGGGAAGTGACTTCCACTCACATGCCATTGGCCAGAACTAGTCACATGGCCCCAGTCTAACTGCAGGGTGGGGGCGGGGGAACCTGGGAAGTGTAGGGGAGCATGTAGCTGATTGGTGAACATTCACTGTCTCTCCGATTCCTATCGTGTGTTTCAAAAAATGAACATCACGGATAATGGCGGGAGACCCTCCGTGCTCCCATGACTGGAGCAAATCTCCTGCATGACTTCCCTGGACTCCGAGGCATTCCCGTGTCTCCTGTGAAACCTGCAGTTTCACATTGCATTTTTCTGCTTTTTACCCACCCTGGGCCACAAGGGAGAGATGCATGGCTAGAGGCTGGATGCAGTGGGCAGGAACTCATTTCTGAAGTGGCCACTTCCTAAGAGAGTCTGTTCCAACGGGATAACTTCCCTCCTTTTTGCAGTTCCGTCACTACGGGGAGCTCAGATGACAACTCACTGGTGGTGCATTCAGTTTTGCTTTCAGCTTCCTTTTCCCTCCCTCCACCGATTGTTTCCTAGCATGATCACCTTCTGTCCAGACTGTGGCAAAAGTATGGAAGCAGCATTCAGATTCTGCCCCTACTGCGGAAAATCTTTGTCTGAGCCATGTTTTGAGCATGAAAGTCCCCAGACCCTTGTCAGACCGCTTACATCATCCTTCAGAGGTAAGAACCAGGCCTCCGAGGGATGATGAGTGCATGTGTGCATGCGTGCATTTGGAGAGGGAGGACAGTCGCCTTTGCAGGCTGTCTGACCCTGCATTGATCCCAGAGCTGCCCAGGACTCAGGCTCTGTCTACACTCAGTTTCTTGGCATCTGATCGGCCTCGTGGCTTTAAAGTTGACAACTCACACATTTCTGTCTCCAGCCTGGACTCCTCCCCTGAAATCCAAATTCATATGTGCATATCAGATTGCCTGCAACACCTGTTGTGTGTCCCATACGCATCTCTACCCATGCCCAGAGCTGAGCTCCTGATGTGACTGCCACCTGCCTATCTGTCCCTTCCGTAGACTTTGAGTCGTGGAATGGTAATCTTAGACCAGACCCTGCAGTCATTATCCTTTAGGCCTCTTTCTCTTGCACCCCACAACTTCAGCCCTCTGGCAAATCTTGTCCGCTCTCCCTTCAAAATCGATGCCCGGTCAGCCCACTTCTGCCACCTCCTGGTCCGTCCCTCCTTCACCTCTCACTGCTCTCTTGCTTGGCACCCAGGACCTGGCAGAGTTGGGTGCTGAGAAATCTCACTGCTTGACACACTCAATGAATGAAATATCAGCTGTGGGTCCTGGCCAATGGGAAGCCCAACCACAGGTCCTGCATTGAAAAATCAAAGTGAGTTTACTTGTCTGAAGGCCACAGAAGGAATTCGGCATACATGACATTTTATCATTTGAGATTGCATTTGGCTGCAAGTAACAGGAAAATGCTTCCTCAAGAGTTTAAAAAAAAAAAGGCTTTATTTTTTTCATACTAAAAAAGTCTTCAGGGGCCAGTGCAGTGGAGGAATGGTATCCCTGTGATGCCACAAGGGACCCAGGCTCCTCCTGTCTTTTTTTTTTTTTTTTAAAGATTTTATTTATTTATTTGAGAGAGAGAGAACGAGAGATAGAGAGCACGAGAGGGAAGAGGGTCAGAGGGAGAAGCAGACTCCCTGCTGAGCAGGGAGCCCGATGTGGGACTCGATCCCGGGACTCCAGGATCATGACCCAAGCTGAAGGCAGTCGCTTAACCAACTGAGCCACCCAGGCGCCCCTCCTCCTGTCTTTCTGCTCAGCCATCCTGAGGAGATGGGTTCCCCCCACCATGCTTATTGCCTTGAGTTTTCAAGATGGCTCTTCATCCCCAATATTTTTTCTGCATTCCAGAGAGATGCCAACAGTATTTACCTTCACTGAGTTCAGAGCCTGAGTTTTTTGTTTTTTTTTTTTAAGATTTGTTTGTTTATTTCAGAGAGAGAGAGCTCACACAAGCATGAGCAGGAGGAGAGAATCTCAAGCAGACTCTTTGGTGAGCACAGAGCCTGACTCAGGGCTCGATCTCACCACCCTGAGATCATGACCTGAGCCGAAGCCAAGAGTCAGACACTTAACCAGTGGCGCCCCCAGAGCCTGAGTTTTAACCACAGCCTTCTCTAATGCCAACCTAGGACTCAGTTCATTATTCATTCACCCAGTCATCAGGCAACAAATATACATGGACTGCCTACTGTGTACTTAGGTGCTGTCTGTTCCAGGGAGGTAGTAACACACATGACAGGTACCTGGTGTCTGGTTTCTCAGAGCTTTTGGAAGCCAGTAGGGCAAACAGACATTGAATAAGCAACTACCGGGAGAGCATATGATAACAGAAGGGAAATGGATGGACCGTGGAACCCACATAAGGGAGCTTTTTTTCTGGGGGGGGGGATTGAGGAAGGCCTCCCTCAGTGGGTAACATTTAAGCCAAGACCAAGGGATGATAAAAGCTAGGTAAGTGAAGAGTGGGGTCGAGGTGAGGGAGTCACAAGAGTTCCAGGCCTTGGGGCGTGGTAAAGGGAAAGGCCGTGTGGTGGGAGGAGCCATGCATGTTGGAAAAATAAAGACAGACATCTTGACTGGGGGTAGATGGGCAGGGCTATGTAGACCATAGGTAAGCTTAGTAATCACTGACGTAATCGGGAGCTGTGGAGGGTTTCTACCAAGTGAGAGATAGAATATGATTTGCATTTTGAAAAGATCTCTCTGGAAAGCGGGAAGTGGGGGCGCCTGGGTGGCTCAGTCAGTTAAGTGTCTCGCTCTTGATTTTGGCTCAGGTCATGGTCGCAGGGTTGTGAGATGGAGCCCCATGTCGGACTCCATACTCAGTGCGGAGCCTGCTTAAGATTCTCTCTCGCCCTCTGCCCCTCCCCCCACTTGCACTCGCATGCTCTCTCTCTCAAAAAAAAAAGAAAGAAGAGAAACCAGTTAGGAGGCCATTCATTCCAGCAGTCCAGGAACCAGCCACGCTAGTTAAGTTAGCAGCAATTGAAAGAAGACTTCTGTTTTTAGTAATATGGCAGACTAAATGATCGGCAAAAGCCCCTTAAGGTTCAGCACACCACAAAATGCTGGATAAAACATAAAGTATCTGCTTTGAAAAGCAGAACTGAGTGGGTCCTATCACTCAGTGAGTGAATTCCGTGGAAATGATAAACAGTAAGAAAGCACAGACCCACGGGGCTGAGTGTGTGCCACGGATGGTGGTGGTCCTGGACTGTTTGCCAGGCACTGGTGGTTTCGAGCCTGGGTTTTAATGGAGTATAAGAGACAAAACTTATGGCCTGAACAGTGCAAGAGGTGAGATTGGAAAACTTAAAATCCGGGACTCCTCAGTGGGTAAACTGGAACAAAAACAACAAAAAATTTCCATGGAGAAAGTTGGTGAAGACATTTGTCTGTCTCAGCCTTGGTTGTGAGTGAAAGATGGAAGAATGTCCTCTCTGAGAATTCCTAACCAAGAACTCACATCCTCACCAGTTTGGGGCCAGAATTTGTACTGATACATGTAGCCCCTAGAAAAACCCAAGCAGGAAAGTTAGTGTAAAAGCCATGAGGTATGGGTGCCCCTCTCCGACAGAGGCAAACCTTCTCTTGGGGAATACCCTTTAAAGACAGGCCTTGGGGGCACCTGGGTGGCTCAGTCAGTTAAGCATCCAACTCTTGATTTCAGTTCAGGTCATGATCTCAGGATCATGAGTTGGAATCCCGAGTCAGGCTCCATGCTCAGCAAAGAGTCTGCTTGACATTCTCTCCCTCTGCCTCTGCCTTAGAGAATTCTCTTAGAACCAGGAGCTCCCAGTCAATCAGAAGGCACCAGGAAGGACACCTGGGTGACTCAGTCAGTTGGGCGTCTGCCTTCAGTTCAGGTCATGATCCCAGGGTCCTGGGATTGAGCCCCACACCAGGCTCTCTGCTCAGCAGGGTGTCTGCTCCTCCCTCTCCCTCTGCCACTTGTGCTCTCTTGCTTGCTCACTCTCTCGAATAAATAAAATCTTAAAAAAAAAAAAAAAGACACCAGGAAAAGGCCAGTGTCAGGACAAACAGCAAACTACAGAATCACACCCACAATGACCAGATACCTCAGAATTAACAGATGAGAATATGTCCAAAACACATTTAACATGTTTAAAGAAATAAAAGAAGAAATTCAAAATACAGTGAAGAAGCAGAAGTTAGAATTGAAAAAGAACAAAATCAAACCTACAATGATAAAAACAAACATGTGGCAACCAGAAACTCGCTGGATGGTTTAACTGCCGACCAGACACAGCTGAAGGGAGAATTAGTGAACCGGAAGATAGGTTCGAAGAAATTACCTAGTGGAGAGCAGGATGACAAAGCGATAAAAGACACACAAGAGACACCAAGACCCAAGGAGGAAAAAAAAAATAACTAAAATGAAGGGACAGTTTGCTTAGATATTTAGGTGACAGGAGAAGCAAGGGATGGAGGGGAGGGTTGGCTTGGCTCTAGGGATCAGAGGGAAGAGAGTGGTCAAATGTGCCCTCAGGGTTCTTGGTTTAGAGGTTTCTGGAAAAGGCCTTTGTAATCCCAGTCTGCATCCGATCTCCCTTCCTCTAGGCTCAAGGAGACAGAGCAGTGCCAGTCCTGAAATCCCTTCCAAGAAAGTGAAATGGTCTAGCTCTGTCACCTCCCCCTCATCATCGCGCAGCTTGGATGGTGACAGTTCTGGGTCTGAAGGTACTGTGAGATCCAAAGGTGAGAGTTGGGGTCAATCTGGCCTGACTCGATGGGGAAAAGGTGGGTTGTTGGACAGTTTGGGGCTTTGTTACCCTGCTCAGGGATCCCCTACCCCGCCTGGACCCTCATCCTTTCTGCCTCACTTGATGGACTGAGAGTCCTGCGTGGGCAGAGACCAGGTAGACTCATCTGCATAGGCCTGGTGCCAGCCAGCGAGCATGGGAGTTTTGAGGACCATGTGCCCATCTCCTTCCTAGGGGGCCCTTGGATTTAAAGTCACAGCCCTCGGTGCCTCCCCTCCATCCCTTGTTATGCTCCAGAGCCCTCTGCCTCTTCCTGTTCTGTGCCTTGGGTGGATGTTGGGGGTGGGGGAGGAATGGAGTAGATAATATCCTTTCTTGTGTTCACACCTCTCTTCTCACCATGCCATCCCATTCTCTTGCCAGCCTGGGAGCCCCTCAAGGGCAGGGTCTCTGTCTAACAAATTTCTGAACCTTCTTTATACTCAGCACAAGGCCAGGTCCTGTTTCAGGATGTCTTTGGTTGAATGTCTGGAGTGTCTTTTTTCCCCTTGGTAAACCTCTGCTCATCCAACAAGACCCAACTCAAATGTCCCCTCCTCCCGGAAGCCTCTCTTGACTTCTCAAGGCATTATCAGTCTCTCATATTCCTCTTTACTGCCGTGTTTCAGACTCAGTTCTGACCAGCTGTGTCCAGGTCAGACTCCCCCACCAAATTAGGGGCTCCCAAGGGAAGGGTCCAGGTCTGAGTCATGTCTGGATCTCCAGCTTTATCACACAAGGACCGGACTCATGAAAGGTCCCAGGAAGCATGTGTTGAATGAGCAAATGAATAAATGAACTGTATGACAAGCGTTGTCCTATTACCCGTCCAACTTTTCTCTCCTGGATGCTGTTTTTTCTTTATTCTGACCATCCTCCTGCAGGGTCCTGGAGCAGACCCCCAACCCCCAAAAGCAGCCCACAGGCGACCAAGCGAAGCCCACAGGCAACCAAGCGAAGCCCACAGGCGACCAAGCGAAGCCCGCAGGCGACCAAGCGAAGCCCACAGGCGACCAAGCGAAGCCCACAAGCGACCAAGCGAAGCCCACAGGTGACCAAGCGAAGCCCACAGACACTGAAGCGGAGCCGGGTGACTTCCTCACTTGAGGCTCTGCCCACAGGGACAGTGGTGACAGACAAGAATGGGCGCCACTGGAAGCTGGGACCCCTCCAGACCAGGGACGACCAGGGCATTCTCTATAAAGGTACACTGTCCGCAGGCTGGCAGGCACTGGGATGGGCCGGGGTGTCTTCGAGCCAGGGCAAGGGGAGGGGAACCCCTTTTTGAGAATGGAAATGGAAGCCATCTCCCAGCTGCAGACCTGCCTCTGGACAACTTTCTTATAGACTTGGGACTGCAAAGCTACCCACCCAGCCCCACGGAGGCTGGTCTGGTAGGGTAAATGTGTGCAGGGGTCTGAGAATGAGCAATTGGGAATGGTGGGGACTGTGGCCAACTGGAAAGCATGTGCCCTGTGTAAAGAGGCACTCCCCACCTCCACCTTCGTCGTTGGGGAGTGCAGGCCCAGGGTGGGTGAATGAAAAGGATGATGTTGAGTGTTCTATGTGTCCTGCAGAGGTGGCGTGGGACCCCCTCCCCCTGAAATTTGGTTTGAATGTTGAGAGTGGTGATGGAGGATATGCATGACCAATTGCTTGCATAATTGAGGTTTCTGGGGGAAAGCAGTTCTTCACCCCCCTGAGGAGAGGAAGGACAGGCGCCTGGTTTGGGTTTTTATTTGTGTGAGGGGTGGGGCTGGAGTGAGGCTTCCCACTCTGGGGCCAGGGCCTCCCATGATTTGCATCTCCCACGAGCAGCAAAGGAGGGAGCCCCACCCCCCACCCCCCAGGCTTGCTTATCAGCCTGCCCAGGTGTGGGGCCAGAGAGGAAGAGACAGGACCTGGCTTAGAGGCTGGTGTCATCAAACATTAAAAAATGGAGTCAGACACCTTGTTACAATGAAGCAAAAAAGATCTATGCTGGAAGCATTAGTATTAACCAACCTAATGTTTATCAAGTGCTTATTCAAGGCCACACTGTGTTGTAAGTGCTTTGTGGGAGGTTTTGTTATTTTTTTAATTGAGATAAAAGCCACATAACATGAAATTGACAATTTTAAAGTCTGCAGTTCAGTGGGTTATAGTCCATTCATGGTGCTGTGCAGCCATCACCTGTATCTCGTTCCAGAACATTCCCATCACCCCTAAAGGAAGCCCCGTACCAAAGCACTCGCTTCCCATCCCCCTCTTCCCAGCCTCGGGCATCCGCTAATCTGTCCTCTATCTCTGGGTTTCTCTGTTGTGGATGTTTCAGATTTTGCATCTGTACTCTTTCCCCCAGCATGATGTTTTCAAGGCCCATCCACATCGTAGCATCTGTCGGAACTTCATTCCGCCTTGTGGCTAAACAGTACTCCTCGGTGTATGTATATCGTGTTCAGTTTCCCCATTTACCGGTTGGTTGGCAGACGTGTGGATTGTTTCCGCTTTGGGCTGTGAAGACTAGTGCTGCCGTGAGTGTTTGCTTTGTACTTCCTAACTCACGGTGGGCACCAGCACTGTCACTGTCCCCATGGCCTAGAAGAGGGACATGAGTCCCGGAGATGTCAATAACCAGCCGGAGATCTGGCTCCGAGATCTTCCAAGTTTGCAGGAAAGGCCAGAAATCTGGATTTTGCCCAGAAATCTTTGATTTGGAAGTGCCAGATGGGCACAGGCCACTGTCGGGGCGGGGAGCAGGGCTCGTAAGGGCTGCGAAGCGCGTTTGCATGTCTCCTGGGGCCACGTCACCCCTAGGCACATCGCCTTTCTCCTCTGCCAGCTTGCACCAGTCAAGAAGTGGTGCAGTTTTATGTCCTGTGGTTAAAACCATAACAGTTAAACAACAACAGCAGCCAGAATTGGGATTTTTTTTTTTTTTTTTTTTTACAGCCACTGACACTGTTGGCCACTCTGTGCCCCATCCTCAGTTCATCCCACCAATCAGCTCATCTTACTCCCCCTTACTCGTGCAGCCCTGTGAGTGGGCACTCTTTTCCTTGTCAGCTCCTGAGTTATGATGTCATCCTCCCTGTCTCCCCAGAACAGTTTGGGAGAACCACTAGACACCACTAGAAAGACCATGGACGCCAGTAACACCCCTCCCCTCCCCTTATCGTGACAACCGAAACTGTCTCCAGACACTGTTGGATGCCCACTGGGAGTGACAGAGACCCACTGAGTCAGGCCATCCCAAACGTGCCTCCAGCTGTGGGGAGACTCCATCAGTTGCTAACTGTCAGGTGGAAGCACTGTGATTTTAGTTTATTTTTTTAAAGATTTATTTATTTGAGAGAGAGTGCACATGAGTAGGGGAGGAGCAGCGGGAGAGGGAGAGAGGGAACGTCAAGCACATCCCCGTTGAGCGTGGAGCCCAAAGCAGGGCTCGACTCCATGACCGTGAGATCACGACCTGAGCCGAGACCAAGAGTCAGACACTCCACCAACTGAGCCACCCAGGCGCCCCGGCGCTACAATTTTATTAAGCACCTTCCAAACTGGGCCCATGACAAATAAGTTAGGAAAGAGATGGGCATGCCAGACGAAGGCAGGGCATAGGCAAAGACTCAGAGGCTAGAAACCCAGGAGCAGGAGCAGGAAGCGTCAGGACCCTAGCATTGCTGGCAGTGAGAGGGGTGTGGGGTGCCCAGAGTCTCCAGCAAGCCCTCCCCTCACAGGGAGGTGGGAGAGTGTAGCCCGACCTTGTGAGCTGTCCTCCTGCCTCTGCTGGCAGCTAGTTGTCTGACCTCGTTCAGGTTCGAGTGATGTCATGACCTTATGCCTCGGTTTCCTCACCTGCAGAATGGGATGATAATAGTACTGACCTCGCAGGGTCATTGTTGGGAAAGTTACATGGGTGGACCAATGCACAGGAAAGCAGCAAGCACAGTACAAGTGCTTCCTGTTGCCGTTCTGGTCATGATGGATCCCAGAGCAGCTTTCTTGCTCCAGGTTCAACATCGCTCATCTTCTGGCAGTCGGGGGCTTCCACCTGCTCGCCTGCTATGCCCTTGTCGGCGTTGGGAGCACGTAGGGACTTTCCATGTATCAGGTGTGCATCAGACAGGGGTCTCCCTGGGTCCCAGAGTCTGGAGCCCTGGGTCGATAGCCAGGCTCTGCAGGAGCCATTGGCCAAGCGCACTGCCCCTCCTGGGCCTCTGTTGGCTCCCCTCTATAATGGGAATGGCCCAGCTAGCACCCCAGGCTATTGGCAGGGGGGCCGGTTAGAGGAGTGGAAGAGAAAAGCCCTTCATAATCCACAGAGTAGTGCAGGAGATCGTATTTAAATTACCAGCTCTTCCCACTTGCTTCTGAGCGTCAGGCGTGTACCTGTCACCTGCCCATGAGGGAACTCTGAGCAGGGTTAGTATTCGTGAGAGGTGCCACAGTGAGCTCCAGACACCTGCTGACAGTCTCCCCAAGCCCCCTTCTCGTAGCTGGAAAGGACCCCTCTGTACCCTGAGATCTGAGCCCTTCACACATTTCCCTCTTATAGACTGGGCTCAGGTCGCCCTTGGCCCTGAATTTGTAAACCCTGGGCTCCCACCCTGCTCCAACCGGTGCTTCTTGAGAGCAAGGATGGGTAACTGTCACCTTCCTGTCCGTCAGCTCGGCATCCTAGACAGCACCAACCTGGATGATTAAGGAGTAGGAAAGACGAGAGAAAGGGAGGGAGGTCTCAGAGAGCCGCGGGGATGGACTCTAGTGTTTCAGTTCGTGGGCTCTGGGTGAGCGAGGCGGAGCCAGCTCTGCCACTCACCGGCGGTGGGCCCTTGTGCTACTTACGATATCTTGAGAGCTGCCACACATTAGCACTCCCTGTGAGCCAGGCTTAGTGCTCGGCTCTGGGACTGGTGGGTTCATCGGGTGGTGCATTTGAAGGAGGAAGCTACCTATGATGCGCGCTCAGCCACTACCGTGATCGTGCCTGCGGGCCCGTCTGAACCCTTGCGTCCAACCCCGGGGGCGGGCTTCATCACTCCTATTGCACAGACGTGGCAGTGGAGGCCCAGAGAGGTCTAGCACCTCGTGCGAAGGCACACAGAGAGTTGGTGGCCCAGTGTGTCCCTCGGCTTCTCTGACCCGCCTCTCTCATCTACTCCAGCAGGTGGCGTGAGCGACGACAGCGACAGCAGTAATAATAACATCGTAGTAGACCCTAAAGGGAAACCATCTGTGTAAAGCCCACACTTAGCATGGGGTTGGTAACTGAACAGAATGGGACAAACACGCACAGTGTTTATGAGGCAGAGGGGAAGAAGGAGGTGGATGGTGGGTGCAGCCCAGCCCTATAGCCTCAGCTGGCCCCATGGGGACTCTGGAGCGGGAGTGGTCTTTCAGCATGGTTCTGTGTCTGGCCAACACAGCTGGGCTTTTATATCCCCCTTGAAAACCTGCTGGATATGGGCCACCCCGGGATTGCAGCTGAGGGGACTCCTGAGCGGCTGAAGGCTACTTGTGACAGCACTCCCGGGTGGGCGGCGCTGGGGCAACAAGCCCTTCCTCGCAGGGGGTCTACATCTGTACTTCCCCATATGTGTAGACAAATGCAAAAAGCTGGTGTGTTGGGGGTCCCCAGGACCACCCCCCAGGCTCAATTATTCACAGAGAGGACCCATCCACAAGCCTCAGCACATAGCTGTTCTCATGCCACGATTCATTACAGCAAAAGGACACAGAGCACAGGCAACAGGGGGAAAGACACATGAAGTCTGGGGGAGACCAGCACCAGCTTCCAGGAGTCCTCTCCTCGTGGAGTCACACAGGATGCTCAAGGAGGTGTGACAGCACGTGTAATGTGTCTAACAGAGACACTCCTGAGAGGCTCAGCACCCAGGGTTTTTACTGAGAGCTGGTCACATAGGCGCACTCTGCCTGGAACATACCAAAATTCTAGACTCCCAGAAGGAAAGCAGCTGTTCCGCCTGATAGTTTGGGCACAGGGGGCCCCTGTTATTGTTAGAGAATGCTGGATCCCTCTTCAAACCCAGGGTCCCAGACACCAGCCAAGGGCCACCCTTGTAAGCAAGTCTTTCCAAGGAGAGCAGTCAGGCCTTCTCGTCAATAACCTTTTTTATGTAGCTGAATATTAACAAAGAAAAAAAACAAGAACCTGTTTGAAAATAGGAAGGAAGGGGTCTTGAAAGCCAAGAATACACTTGACCCCGAGTGAACCAGAGAAGCAGAAGTGCCACTCGTTACCAGGAAGTTTGAGGCCCATGACTCTCATCTTCCCGGTAGATAATAACTTGGCTCGTTTTGTCCACCCGCAGCTGAGGCTATCTCCACCTTCGCCTGCAAGTCAAGTCAGAAACAGACATTCTCGCTTAAACTCGTGAGTATCCCCAGGGGCGGTGCCAAGAGGAGAGGACCTGCGGCTTGGGCACCGTCAACCTCAGGGCCCCTCCGAGGGCTGGCACAGGCTGCAGAGCCCTGCCTTGGCCTGTGGGGGTCAGTGGGACCTCGGGCTGGGCACATCTCCCTCCAGCCTCAGGTTCTTTATCACGGTGGGGGGCCTCGGAAGCTGCCGTGAGGTCTGCCCCACACCCTGGTTCTGGTGCTGTCTGGCTGTGCGGTCTAGGCAGGTGTCTTCTCCCGTCCTGGGGCCGAGTTTCCTCATCTGGGTGAGGGAGCCCCTAATATCCACATTGTGTGCCCCACTTGCCTATCTGTCTCATAGTGTGTATTTCTTGATCATCTACTATATATCGCTGTGCCGGGTGATGGGGCCCATCAGACAAGCAATCAGATGGGGTGCCTGCACTGAGGAGTCTGTGAAATCACGCACAATCTTAGCACACAGGAAATATGCACTCGAGGGGGCCCCAAGGGAAAACCAACCAACCAAGAAAGAGAGCAGCCAGGCAGGCGAGTCACATCCCTCATCATAGAAGAAGAGTCTGATAAGAGCGTATCATCCTAGCTAGTAGCCTCATTATCCCTGAGAGCTGGACTTATGGGTGACTTTTATTTTCTTCCCTTCATTTATTCGGATTTTCTCACCCCCAAAAACACTGGGGCAGCCAGTCCTGGTGCCCCACCGCCATGGCCCTAGACGGAGGCTGTGTGAGTGGGCTCTGGAGCCAGGCTCACAGATGAGTAATGGCACCTGCTTGTTGAGAGCATGTTCTGAAAAAATAATCATCATAATAGTAAAATTTTAAAAAATTAAAAAAAAAGAGAGAGCCTGTTCTGTGCCCAGCCCTGGGCTAAGAGTCTCACAAGCAAGCCTGGGGGAGGTAGTTACTTTTAGTTCCCCCCATTTAACAGATGAGGAAATGGGAATTTGATCACTTGCCCAGGGGCACGCAGCATGCAAGTTCCTGTATCTCCAATGCCAGTAGACTACTCAGCACATAATAGGTGCTTTGTACAAAGAAGGAATGAATGGCAGAGCTGAGATTTGAACCTAGCTCTCTTTAACCCTGTCCTCTTAAGAAGCCAGCTGTACCACTCGTGTATAACCTCCATTTCATGGGCTGAGGTGGCTGCCCCAGCTCCTGCCATCTCCTCTGCATTCTAGCCAACTGGAACAGAAGAGGAAAGGGAGAGCGTGCCCAGCCCTTTGAGGGCATAATCCGAAAGCTGCCCACATTTCATCTGCTTACATCTCTATAGACCAGGAGTTGGTCATAGGGTCATTCTTCACTGCAAGGGAGGCTGGGAAATGTAGTTTCTAGCTGAAGGCCACAGGCCTAGGAAAACTTGTGGATCCTAGCATAAAAGAAGAGGAATCTGGGCAGTGGGAGATCATGTGTTCACATGCAGCACCCTAGGGAATTTGGTTCTGATATGGGGGTCATGGTGGCAGTTGCTGGCATTAACCTGGGGTGATGCATGGCCAGTGATGACCTTGTCTAAGAACTTCCGCTGTGACAGCCTTCTCCCCCTGCCATTCCCAACTAGGATGCCAAGGATGGGCGCTTGTTCAACGAGCAGAACTTCTTCCAGCGGGCTGCCAAGCCTTTTCAAGGTATTCTGCAGGGCAGTGGGCAAAGGGGGAGAGAGTTGGGGCTACTAGCTTGGTCAAAACAGCTAACTTCCCCCTGAAGGGGTGGGAAAGGTGGGGATGACAGTACAGACCCAGTTGTGCCCTGTCACCCGTCAGGCCTTAGGCCTCAAAAGACAGACAGCACGGGCTGAGGCCGGCTATACCAGCTCTGGAGAGCCAAGCGTTCAATTTTCAGGACCACAAGGCAGTTGCTAAACAGAGTCATTATTTAAAATTAACTACATCAACTTACAATCAAATACATTATGTCAAGATCAATAGTAAATATTCAGATCCTCAACACTCTTCACTTCCTAATTGTTTGTCTAGGTACCTAGCAGCCAGCAGGCCATTTGAAACACAGACCTCATCCATTGCTCACATCCATTGTATCTGCTTGGTGAAAATACCATATGGTGGTGTGCTGGTGTCTCTCCCAGCTCCACATTCTGTGATCTCAGATCCGTGGCCTGAAATGGGCCATGGTGGGAAGTGTTCAGACCACAAAAATTGGCAAACACGAGCAGTCAGGGAGTATTTTTCCCTGGACAGCCAGTCATTAAACTTTTATCAGCACACCACTGGCTCTGTACCATCCACCTGAGATCCTGGGAGACAGGCAGGCCTCTGATCGATGCCATGACCAGCGAGACATTTCCTGACCTTACTAATGATACACGTGAATTCAGAGGTCACTCTGTTGTCCTTGTCCCTTGCATGCCAGCTTTGTATATGCTTTCGGCCGGGCTCACCCCCTGTCCCTTGCAGATGTAGGTTACAGTCAGAGGTCAGTGATGCGCACCCTGTCACCACCCTGCTGTCACCCACCCACAGAGGTGGCATCTCTAACCAGGAACCTGACAGTCTGGCCTGGGCTCAGGCACTCTCTGATTCTGCCCTGAGAACGGGCCCTGGGCCCCGGGACCGGGGGGCTCTGAACTCTCGCTCCCCTGCCTCCCGCAGTGAACAAGTGGAAGAAGCTGAACGCAGTCCCCCTACTGGCCATCCCCACCTGTGTCGGTTTTGGCATTCACCAGGACAAGTACAGGTGAGTCGCTTTGCTTGCCAGCCATGTCGCTGGTCCCGTTTTTTCTCTCTGTGTCATGTTCCGGGGACGCTGGAGCCAGTCCGTGGCTTCCTTCTCCCCACCTTTGAGCCAGGCTGATCCCCTCACAATCAGGAACCCTTGGTCTTGCCCGTGACTGGGACCTTAGAGCCACCCAGCCAGGGTCCAGCCTCGATGGCCTATATTCTGCCCCTTCCCGTGGTCATCTCTCCCACCTCCTGGGACGCTCCTATCTTCCAGGTTCTTGGTGTTTCCCATGCTGGGGAGGAGCCTTCAGTCGGCCCTGGATGACAACCCAAAGCATGTAATGTCGGTAAAGTCTGTGTTCCAGATGGCCTGCCGACTGGTATGTACCTAGAAGCTGCTGGCTCCCGTCCAGGGGATGGTGAACTGGATCCTAAATTATCAGTCGGCTTGTTCATTGACACATTCAGCCCGTGCCTCCCTCTCCTGGACACTGGGGGCTAGCACTTGACTGGAACAGGTGCACACTAGGCCATTAGAGCCAGAGAGATAAACATTCCCATGTGGGAGTTGGAGGAAGGGGCCCCTGCCTCAAAATGAGGGGCTCCATTGGGCTTCCTGGTAGAGGTTGTTTCTAAGCGATGAGTGAGAAATAGCAAGGTACTGGGTGGAGTGGGAGTGGAGATACGCGGAGAGAATATCCCCGGCCAAGGTTACAGCTTAGGTAAAGGTGTATATAGGAGAGGGGAGCATAAGGCATGTGTTCATTGATTTATTCCCTTGTCCATCCATCCTTTTTTTTTTTAAGATTTTTTATTTATTTATTTGACAGAGACACAGCGAGAGAGGGAACACAAGCAGGGGGAGTGGGAGAGGGAGAAGCAGGCTTCCCGCGGAGCAGGGAGCCCGATGCGGGGCTCGATCCCAGGACCCTGGGATCATGACCTGAGCCGAAGGCAGACGCTTAACGACTGAGCCACCCAGGCGCCCCCATCCATCCTTTCATTAAATATTTATCAGGTTGCTGCTGGGTGTCAGACACTGTCCCAGGGGCCGGGAGTAATGGTTTTTATGTCTAGTGGGAGAGGATGGTATTAAACAGTTTCACAAGCTGTGAAAGTTCTCTGAATAGAAATATCCCTTTGCTATGACGGAGGATATGAGGACCCGATTTAAATAGCTGGAGACCCGGGCGTGGCCAGGAAGTGACCTATTAGGTGTGTCCTGAAGGTCTCTGTGCTGACGTGTGTGGGGAGAAAGGGTAAGGTAGGGTTGGCATGGAAAGGTCAATAGTGACCAATCACACAGAACACCAAGCTGAGGACTCTGTCCTGAGGGCACTGGGGAGCCACGGGAGGATTGGGAGCAGAGGAAAGGCAGGGTCAGCTCTGGGTACAGAAAGACCCCAGGGGCACATGTAGATGGACTGGAGGGTGTGATAAGGAGGCCAGGTGAGGTCGGCACGAGAGGATGGTCCTGAGGAGATGGGCTGTGGGGACGGAGAGTTTATAGAACAAGTAGAACCTAGTGGATAGGTAAGCCTTGGGGTCAAGGTGGGCCTGGGGATATATTCAGGATATAACTAAACCCAGGCAGTTCAGTGTATGAGTCTGGAGCTCAGTGGAGAAGTCAGAGCTAGGGATAAGAAATACAAATTGCTTAACTAAACATATTTCTGCTCTTTGGGAGAAATGAGAAGTCTTTAGTATAGGTGGGTGTTGGGTTTTGCTTTTTGGGTTTGGGGGGTACAGCGTGGCAATAAGTAACCGACATCTTCCCCTCCTGAGTTTGCAGTCAACTGAGAAATAGGTAAAAGAGATACATGGAAAACCAGTATTACCTTTAATGCTGATTTTTCAGAAGTCTAATTAGAAGACATGCTTAGGTATGTCGTCAAGAGTGGGCTTCCTACTGCTTCACGCAGAATTAGTAAGGTTTAAACACCTTTCTCCCCTCCAATCACAAGTAGTACCTCCTGACCCCAGGCTTAACTTGGAGGTTCCTTCACTGGGCTTTGCCTCAGAGCCTCTTTCTGTTTGTCATCATGGAAATGTTTGCTTTCTTCCCCCAGCTGGATGCCCTGGAGTTCCTCCATGAGAATGAGTATGTCCATGGAAATGTGACAGCTGAGAACATCTTTGTGAATCCAGGGGACCTGAGCCAGGTAATAGCCAAGTCCCTTCCACCCTAGGGACTCTCTGGGCCCAGGATCTCATCTGCCTCAAAACCTCCATGTAACTCACAATGCTTACCGCAAAGGATTGCTATCCATCATATGTAAAAGGCTCCTTTGAATGAATAAGAAGAGATAAACAACTTAGTAGAAAAATGGACAAAGATTAGGAAAAGCAGTTCATAGAAAAAGAAATCCACAGGTTAAATATGTGAAAAGATGCTCAGCCTCGCTAAATAATGTCGGTAATCATAGAAACAAAAAATTAAAACTTCCTATTTTAGGGGTGGACAAAAAAGAATGGTCTCTATTGCTGATAAGGATGTAAGGAAACGGAAATTCTTTATATGCTGTTCGAAGTGTGAATTGGCCAACCTTTCTGGAAGGTCATTTGGATATAGCAGTCAAAATTTTAATTTTAATTTTTATTTTTTTTTAAGATTTTATTTATTTACTTGACAGAGAGAGACATAACGAGAGGGAACACAAGCAGGGGGAGTGGGAGAGGGAGAAGCAGGCTTCCCGCGGAGCAGGGAGCCCGATGCGGGGCTCGATCCCAGGACCCTGGGATCATGACCCGAGCCGAAGGCAGACACTTAACGACTGAGCCACCCAGGCGCCCCTTATAATGTTTTAAAGTAAATTCTAATTACTTTATTAGTTGCAAATGACAGAAGCCCAATTTAACATGGCTTTTAAAAAAAATGTTTAAGGGGGTATTGCAAATTACTAGCCCATTGAGTGGGAAAATCCAGAACTTCATTGGCTTCAGACATGGCTTGAACCAGGTCTGTCTGGCTCCAAATGTTAATGCCTGGAACCACTATTAAAGTTCAGGGCGCCACCCAGGCGCCCCAGTCGTTGAGCGTCTGCCTTCGGCTCAGGTCATGGTCCCAGGGTCCTGGGATCGAGCCCCGCATCGGGCTCCCTGCTCAACAGGAAGCCTGCTTCTCCCTCTCCCACTCCCCCTGCTTGTGTTCCCTCTCTCGCTGTGTCTCTGTCAAATAAATAAATAAAAATCTTTAACGAAAAAAAGAAAACTAGAGCCCACTCTGCATCCATCTGTGTTTACCAGTTATTCAAAGGAAGTTGATTGAAACACGGCATAAGAAATTAGTATTATTAGTGGTTACTAATGAGTGATGGGTTGGGGGCTGGAGGTGGTTGGTTTGGTTCTTTTCACTTCACACCCTTCTGTACTGTTTGGCGTTCAGTTGTTTCACATTGCACCCATGATTGACTTCTCTGACTCTGGAGTCCAAGCTCCTAACCTCCAAACTATATGGCTTCTCCCCATGTCCACACAGGTGATGCTGGCAGGCTACGGCTTCGCCTTCCGCTATGCCCCCGGCGGCAAACACGTGGCGTACGTGGAAGGCAGCAGGAGCCCACATGAGGGGGATCTTGAGTTCATTAGCCTTGACCTGCACAAGGGATGTGGTAAGAGTCCGGAGAAGGGATTCAGGACCATGGAGACATGCTTCTCATACAAGGGCAGCTCGAGGTTTTCATAACCACAGACAGCAGGTAGCCAGACACAGGAATCACGCTAAGCAAGCTAGAATAGGGATTCAAAAGCATGGACAGCCTGCATTAGGGAGTTGTAGGGCAGCCATTCAGCACCAAGGACAGCAAGCAGCTGGACACAAGGAGGTTCCACAGGTCCAGGGGTCAGATTCAAGGTCTGGTTTAGACTTGGAACCCGTGAGAGTTGCCCAAGAGTCATTCAGGAGAGGCTGTCCATGCCTGGAGCACAGGAGAAAGTCTGGATGGAGACCCACATATCAGCAGTATCTCGGGAGTTGTCAGCTGAAGCCCTGGGAGAGGAATGAGATTATCCAAGGAAAGTGTGCAGAGTAAGTATGAAGAGAGTACTTCAAGGAGAAGATTCCTTGAGGCTGAGCCTCTTTCCCAAATCCCTTGATGTCATGGCCATCCACGTGTCTACCCATGTCCTCCCACCAGACTGAGCTCCCCCAGGAAAGGGGTGGTGCCTGTGCCTCCAGCATTGAGGAGCAGAAGGTCCGGCACAATCAACTCTTGGTCCTTGTTATATGCTTACACAAATGGTTGTGTAAATCATGCCGTTTAGGAAGCATAAAAAAAATCCCACAGTCTCTTTTACTCTCCTCTATTGAGGCTGCATTCGGTGTCCATCCTTCTGGGCTCCCTCAAGCCTCCTCTGTAGCTCAGGTAATCCCACACCATACTTTGTCTCCATTAGACTGTCAAGGGTTAGACTGGTTAGGAGCCAACCAAATTCTTGCCTGGGATTTAAGAATGTGGAATGGGGTCTGGTGCACAGAGCTCCGAGGACCCACTGAATGAATGAGTGCATGAATGAAAGACAACTAGACGAGGGAGTAAGCTAGTGAAAGCAGGGAGGTAAGGACAGCCGAGAGAGTGAACGAGAGTAATTGAGAGACTCATGAGAGCACAAGAGCAGGTGAATGAAAAGTGAATGAACAGACGAGAGCCTGTGCGCATGGATGGTTGAGTGCATTGAGTCAGAGAAAAGGAGTGGAGGTGTCGGTGCATGGAGCATTCGGATTGAGCTGCCACCTCTCGCCCTCCCTCCCCAGGGCCTTCCCGCCGCGGTGACCTCCAGACCCTGGGCTACTGTTTGCTGAAGTGGCTCTGTGGGACCCTGCCTTGGACAAACTGCCTTCCCAACATCGAGAATATCATGAAGCTGAAACAGAAGTGAGTCGGGGGGTCAGCAGAACCCAGCACTGGCCCAGCACCCCCGAAAGTGGGGCAGGAGCTCAGAACCGAGCAGGGAACAAAAAGAGGGAGGCGGCGTCCAGCAGAGCCAAGGCCTCTGCAGTACTCAGGTGTGTCCCGTAGCATCCGTTCCACCAGACAAGCGTGGACTCTGGAGTCACGCTGCCTGGGGTCAGATTCCGACCCCACCACTGCAGTGTGTTGGGTGGGCAGCCTAATAACCTCCACAAGTCTCGGTGTTCTCTCTGGGATGACATCTTATTAGCACCTACCTCAGGGGAGTCAGGTACGTAGCACTCAGCACAGAGCCTGACCTGTAGAAAATTCTCATGGTGCACAGGACACCATGACTCATTCATTCCTTCACAGACAAGTGGGCAACCTGGGCAGTGAAGCCTGGGCCCTGCTTCAGCATGTGGCAACACTGGCCACCCGAGTCCACACTTCCTGTCCCTGCCCTCTGCTTGTAAAACCACTCGATCCTGCTAGCTCTGGTTTAGACATTCAGTACCAAGGACAGCGGGAGACTAGCTGGCCCTGGAGAGACATTCAGCACCAAAGACAGCAGGCAGCAGGGCTGGGAGGGAAGTGCACACGGCCACTTTGGTCTTCAGCACCAAGGACAGTAGACAGCCGGGACGAGGGAAGCCCTGCGGGAGGTTGGGATTCAAGATCTGCTACAGCTGTGGGGGTGGGGGTGAGAGTTGCCCAGGAGTCATCCAGAGGGCCCATCTAGCAGATGGTTGGCCATCCATGTGTGAAGTGCAGGAATGAAGTCTAAACAGAGACTCAGACCTCATTGCTATCTCAGGAGTCGTCAGCAGAAGCCCTGGGAGAGAATGGGATTATCCAGGGAAAGTGTGCCTGGTGGGAGGAGGGAAAACTCCAGGGAACGGCATCGAGTCCCTCGTGCTTCTCAGTTCTCTGTGTGCCGTGTCGCTGGTTCATGCTGAGCCTCTCTCTCGTTGTATTTTTCCCTTTTATAACCCCCCACCATCTTGTCTCAACCATGGACACCCACTCGATCGTACTCAACATATGTTCTACTAATACATTTACTTAAGTATATCTGTATCCTTAACTCGTGTGGTAGTGGCGGCACTATGTGCGTTTGACCTGCATAAATACTATTCTGCTCTAAATGTCATTTGTTTCTGGCATTTTTCACTCAGCACCGTGTTCTTCAACTTTAGCCGCATCGTTACACGTGCATTGCGTTTACTGCTTCTGATTCCTGCTTTTCAATGAGTTGTATAGACATGTTTGTGACCTTGAATAATCTATGATGAGTGTATTTAATTTGCATAAATAGTACTGAGCTCTAAATTTCATTCTGTTTCTTGCTTCCTTTCACTTAGTGCTGTATTTTCTAACTTTAGCTAAGTTGCTAGTTCAGTGCCTCCAAATACTGCTCCTGGATTTGTTTGTTTGGATGTATCTAGATCTCGAAAAATCTGTGATGTTGCTGTTGGGTGTGTATTTGGTTGGCACAAATGGTACCATGCCCTGAATCTCCTCCTTCAGATTTCTGCTCAGTCACTCCCCAGGGGAGGGCCTCAGGTTTCCTGCCTGTGGTGCTCAGAGGCAGGGACCTGCCCCCATCACACTGGCTTGCTCATAATGACCTGTTTGAGGCCAGTGTTTATCATACATTTGTCTGTGCCAGGCACTGTGCCAAGTGCTTCCTGTGTCATCCTCCGACCAGTTCTGAGATAAATGCTCTTATGACTGAGGCACAGAGAGACTCAGCCCAGGTCGCACAGCCACTAAGGAGAGGTCCTTAGACTCACAGCCAGGCCATTTGACTCCAGAGAAGGCTCTTTCACCTCGTAGCTGTGTGGGAGGCTTATCACAGATGGATTGGTGGCATTCAGATGCAGCCTTCCTTCACTCATCAGATACTCACTGAACACTTATTATGCACCACGCCGCGGTCTAGTCCCTGGGGTTACGGGAATAACTGAGACAAATGCCCTCTGGGAACTCATATCCTAGTGGAGGTGACAGTAAAGGGACAAAGAGTGAAACAGAGCATGTCACAGGCCAGACTGGTTGGGACCGTCGGGCCAGAGCCCTGGGTGCCCACCAAGAGGACTGTCAGGGTGTGGCCACACACCACTCCTTTAGAGTTAATGGCCGGGGCAGGTCTCCGGGCAATGGTGACAGGTGAGTCGCCTCCAGATGGGCAGTAAGGCAAGGAGGATGTCTCACTTTGGCGCTGACATGCCCTTGACCCTTGACCTCTCTGCAGAGGGAGGGAGAGACACACAGAGAGAGGCCCTGGGCTTCCAGGCTTCCACAAGCAACCCCTGCCTCAGAAGCCAGCCTCAGAACCCACCAGAACATGAGCCCATTGCCCTATTTCCTCAGAATTTATTTTTGCACTATCTTTCTAGTTTTCCAGTAGCTCTCCATTTTTGAAGCGAAGCCAGGTAAAAAGGAGTCAGAGAATTGGTAACAGTGGCAGTAGGAGCGTATGGCCCAACTGCTAAAGCATTAAATGTGCCCGAAGCCTGTGAACGGCTCCTTCACGCACTTCCGTTGTATTAAGGACAAAGCTGAACTGCTCTTACAAGGAGATCCTAAACCGCGGTGGCTCAGACGAGGTAGATGTTTACTTCCCTCTCGGGAACAGAGCCTTGGCCGCTTCAACATGCATATATCCTCCTGTGGGGCTAGCTCTGCCACCCCCGTCTCTCGTTGCTTTTGGAGGGCAGGACTGGGAATGGCATGCGTCTCTTGGTCACATGGTCACCCCAAGCTGCAGTGGGGGCTAGGAAACATCTCTGGCCTGGGGCTGCTGACCCTTGGGATTGTGCCCTTAAAGGGGAGAAGTGACAGTGGACAGCAGGTAGAGACCCCTCCACGGTGCCACCTTCAGCCAAATTTCTGTGCGGGCAGGGACCGCAGCAGCTCTCCCCCTCACTGTGTTGCTCACAGCACAGCACTTGGCACATGGTGGGTGCTCACGGAATAGTTGCGGAACGAATGAACAAGGAAAGCATGCGTGAGCCTTCATTCACCGGCCCAGGCTTCCATGTGGACACACAGGTCAGGCAGATGCGGCCCCGGCCTTGGGGAGTTCCCAGGCTGGGAGGAGACGCCTGGGCAGGAAGCAGGTGCTGCCCATGAGGGTGGAGGCAGCCCCAGGAGCACCGTGGGAGCAGAGGGGAGGCAGGTCACCCGGCCTCAGGCCACTGGGTGCCTTTACCCAAGAGATGCCTGACCCAGTGTGTACAGGGCAGAGGGCTTTCCCAGACAGGCAAGGGAGGCAGGATGTCTACGCAGATAGGATAGCACGTACATGAACTACTCATTCATCCAGAATCTGTTTCCCGAGGGCATTTATGTGCCGGTCCTTGTGCTAGGAAATGCTGAAGACCCAGATGTGAATTAGCGGAGGGCACCACTTGTCATCGGTGAAATCACCCCTCGAGGCTTCACTGGGTTGAATCCTCCTTCCACTGCGTCCTCTAATTCCTAAGAACAGCCCTATCCCCCTTTTCACATCTCTGCCACCTTCACTTCACAAGAGATCATCAGTGAGTGGGACGTGCTTCCCTAAGAGGCTCTGCACTCACCAAATTAGTGCAGAGTAAATAAGATAGGTCCTAGTAATAATTTTAAAAATAGATGACTTCAGATAACGGTTCATTCCCTGAGCCCCGGCTCCCAATCACAACCACAGAGGGAAGGTCCGAAACATCAAGATGCTCCACAGGGGGATGGGGTTGGTGGTGATGAGCTCATTATAGACACTGCGCCCAGCCTCGAGTGCACTAACACAAAAGACTACGAGGGGCATTGTTGCCACATGCACATTTTCTGGAACCCTAACTTGTCCTCTAGGGCGTCCTCCTGGTGTGCATGGCCTTTTTCCATTCACTCAACATTTATTCATTTTTTGTACATTCTAGTTCGCAATGGAATGAATGAATAAAAGAAACAGGAGAGACATTTTGGTTCTCCAGGGCTTTCTGGTGTGCAAATCCCCTCTGCGAAAGCCCAGGTGCCGGTGGGATTTGGTCCCCGCTCTTAAGGCTGCAGGTTGGCAGGGAGGTTCCACAGACACCAACAGCCAGTGGTAGAGTTACTCGTGCAATTTAAGGCATTCGAGGGCCACAGCTCTTTGGTGCCATCACTCAGCCATTCGCCACACATATCCTGAGGCTGCCGGGAGAGATGAGGGTCAGACCTGCATGGCCCTTCCTGTGTCTTTTGACAATTGCCTTAGGGCATCCAGGGACTATGCACACAGTGCCCAGGCACCCGGGAAGGATCTCTTTCTCTGTCTGGAGGGGTTATGGGGAGGCTTCCAGGAGACCAGCCCTTGAGCAGTGTCCAGAAGGGAGAGCAGTCACCTGCTGGGGGCCAAGATGGGGGAAGACTGTCCAGGGAACAGTATGTGCCAAGGCCAAGAGACGTGGGTGGATGCTGGACCTAGTTAGGGGACCTGAGAGGGTTTGGTGTGACCGGAGCATGAGATGAAAGGAGGAAGTCAGAGCGGCAAGGCCAGAGGGCCTGGCAGCACTGCATGCTAGGGGTTTTCCCCCAGGGCACTGGGGAGTCCCCTGAGGGCTGTGAGCAGGAAGGGGCAGAGTCAGTTCTGGGCATAGAAACTCCAGCGCCATGTGGGGGATGCACGGGAAGCTGGGGAAGAGGCTGAGCTCCAGAGAGAGAGAGGATGAGGCCTGAAGTGGACAGAGAGGGTCAGGGAGCAGGAGGGTGGAGCTTAGGGACTTCTGGGCTGTGGCAGGGGGAGACACGGACAGCACCCAAGCACTGTGTGGATAGTGGGGAGCCATGCTGGGGGTCCAGGCCAGAGAAGACACAGTGGGCCAGGACTGTGAGGACGGAACAAAGGAAGTAGATGAATGTCTGTTTTTTCTTGAGTGGGCCAAGAGGTTTTGCGTGTGCATGCGCGTGTGCGTGTGCGTGTGTGTGTGTGTACAAATACATGTGCGCATTTATAAAGAGGAGGATAATCGATCCTCATGATTCACAACTTCCGTATTTGTGAATTTGCCTGTTCGCCGAAAGGTATTTGTAACCGCAGATTCTGCACTCACGGTGCTTTCCAGATCATTCTCAGACACACGCAGAGTAGAGAAAATTTTGAGTTGTCTGATGCACACAATCCCAGCTGAGGTCAAAAAAGGTGATGCTCTGCCTTCTCATTTTGAATCTCACCCTATAAATAAGGGTCCTTTATGCGGTCCATTTAATGCCAGGTTTCTGTGCTTTTCGTTGGTGATTTTGCCCTTTAAAATGGTCCCGCACCTGGTGCTGAAGAGCTGTCTAGTGTTCCTAAAGTGTAAGAAGGCTGGGATGTGCCTTACAGAGAAAACAGGTGTGTTAGGTGGGCATCCTTCAGGCACGAGTTATAGTCCTGCTGGCTGTGAGTTCAATGTGAGTAAATTAACAATATATTAAGCAAGGTATCTTTAAACACAAACACACGTAAGACAAAGTTAAGTAGGGATCAGTTGAAGTCACAAGGAAAACATTGTAACCAGAACCTTGCAGGAACCTGATGCTGCGTTTCCCCTAAAAGCATTCACTGATTGGGTGTTGGCAGCCCCACTATAGGGCATAACTACCACAAATAACAGGAGTCTATGGTACATCTGCTAGACATTCTGCTTTAAAAGTTTGCTTTCCCTTCCCTAAAAGACCTCTTGCATACACCTCTGTCCCGTCAGGTTTCTTGACAACCCGGAGACCCTCGTGAGACAGTGCAGTCGCTGGATCTGTCCCTCAGGTATGTCCTGCAGGGCAACGGAACAGTTGGGGGCCATGGTGGGGACAGGTGGCTTGGGGTCCATCCTGGAGTTGCCTCTCCAAATTGTATGTGCATCTGTGCTCTTCTAGAAAAACCAAAATCTTCCCCCCAAAATCCAGAAGTGTCTCTGAAGAACAACACACACACACACACACACACACACACACACACACACACACAGCCACACACAGCCACACACAATATTGTATTTCTCTACGAAAATTTCTTTGGGATAGCAATACGGGCCAGGTTCTGTCAGGTGCTTCTTTTCCTGGTCCCACGGGGCAGGGGAATGCATGCTGATGCCACCATTCGGCAGCTCGACCGGGGCGGGCTTGTTCAGTGCTCCTCTCTCCTGTCTGGCCATTGGAGCTGGCTTGTCACTGGCAGGTCTGGGAGGCCTCAGCTCTAGGCTTCTCCTCAAAACTCTGTCAGAGGCAGCTTTCTGCAGAGCAGAAGAGGCCCAGAAATCACTCTGCCATGTTCAAACAAGTCACCAAGGCCGTCCCAGACTCTAGAGGTGGCCAAGTAGCTCCACCCCGTGATATGGGAGAAGCAGCAGACATGGCAAAGGGACACGGGGCAGAGATGGGAGGTGCTGCACCTCTGCAAGCTGCTGCCGGGGCTTCCTCTATGTATGAAGCAAACACAGATAAATACGTGCACACCTGGCTTTGTCTTACAGAACCATTGTTTTTACAAAACTATTTTTTTAAAGATTTTATTTATTTATTTATTTGAGAGAGGGTGGGGGGCGCAAGCAGGAGGGAGCAGCAGAGGGACTGGGGGAAGCAGACTCCCTGCCAAGCAGGGAGCCTGATCCGGGGCTCCATCCCAGGACCCCAGGATCATGACCTGAGCCGAAGGCAGACGCTTAACCAACGGAGCGCCCCACAAAACTATTATTTTTAAAAATGAAAATAGGCTCGCCTTACATACATTTTGGTCAACATCTTGTTTTCATTAATTGACACTGGCTTTTCTGTGTTCTTACTCCTAGATCCACCGCAACCTTTTTTTTTTTTTTAAATAGCCACACAATATCCATGATTTGGCTAAACCATCATTTTTTTTTAAGATTTTATTTATTTATTGGACACACAGAAAGAGCATAGGCAGGGAGCGGCAGACAGTGGGAGAAGGACAAGCAGACTCCCCGCTGAGCAGGGAGCCCAATGCGGGACTCGATCCCAGGACCCCAGGACCATGCCCCGAGCTGAAGGCAGACGCCTAACCAACTGAGCCACCCAGGTGACCCAAAACCATCATTTTTATTTTTTTTAAAGATTTTATTTATTTGACAGAGAGAGACAGCGAGAGAGGGAACACAAGCAGAGGGAGTGGGAGAGGGAGAAGCAGGCTTCCCGCCGAGCAGGGAGCCCGATGCGGGGCTCGATCCCAGGACCCCGGGATCATGACCCAAGCAGAAGGCAGACGCCTAACGGCTGAGCCACCCAGGCGCCCCACCAAAACCATCATTTTTAAAGCCAATCCCCGGGCGCCTGGGTGGCTCAGTTGGTTAGGCGACTGCCTTCGGCTCGGGTCATGATCCTGGAGTCCCGGGATCGAGTCCCGCATCGGGCTCCCTGCTCAGCAGGGAGTCTGCTTCTCCCTCTGACCCTCCCCCCTCTCATGTGTTCTCTCTCTCTCTCATTCTTTCTCTCAAATAAATAAATAAATAAAATCTTAAAAAAAAAAAAAGCCAATCCCCATGACTGGAAATTTAGACTCTTCCTTTTTTTTTTTTTCCTAGTGACCCTTCTGTAGAACTTCCACATTGCTCTCTAAACATGAGGCAGAAAAGACAGAAGTAGCTTGTCCCTTCTAGCTCCGTAAGGGCTCATTTTTTTAGTTACCTGAAATCCTGGGTTCAGATCATGGCTCTGCTCAAGTCACTTTCCCCTCCAGCCCTGGGTTCTTGGGCCATGAGGAATGAGCCCCTGGGTTAGTTCCCTGAGGCTCAGCCATTCTAAACCAAGCTGGTCACGGGGTGTGGGGGGAGGAGAAGGTTCTGCACCCCACCACCACTCCGCTCTGCGCTACCGGCCAGGGGACTTTCAGTGGGTAAATGCCCCTCTGAGCCTCAGCCTCCCCATTGAGTAAAATGGGGCCCATGAAGCCCCCACCTCCCAAGTTGCCCTGAACACTCAGGGGCGCTGCCTTGGCTTCTGCCGCAACCCTAATTAAATGTACTTTCTAACTGAGAGCCCAGCCTGCAATAGGTAGTCCCCAGGTGCAAGCTCTTATTGACTGTTGTTGTTAGTATCATAATTGGCACTTTTTAAAAGTGTGATAATGCTATTGTATTTATTTAGGGGGAAAAAAACAAGAGGACCTTTATCTTTTAAAGTAGCCCTTTTAAACTGTATCTCTGGCGCCACTGCCTGTTTTGTGGTGGGGGGAGGGTTGTTTGGTTAATTTGTTTTACATTTTGAAATAGCTGAGGTTAAGCATCTGCCTTCGGCTGGGCTCAGGTCATGATCCCAGGGTCCTGGGATCCAGCCCTGGGGGGGACTTTGCACTCAGCAGGGAGTCTGCTTCTCCCTCTCCCTCTGCCCCTCCCCCCACTTGCCCCAGCACCCCTGCTTCTGCTTGTGTGTGCTCTCACTCTCTCTCTCAAATAAATAAATAAGATCTTTAAAAAAATTAAATAGCCGAGGGAAAAAATCAGAAGAACATCTCATGGTACGTGAACCTTGCCTAAAATCAGCCTGCAGCGTCCATAAACAGACCTGTGTTGCCTCACTCACAGCCGTGCCCATCGGCTTACATGTCATCTGTGGCTACTTCTAGGCACACAGACACCCCCCACCCCCCACCCCCCACACACAAAGCCATAACTGTCACCCTCTGGCACTTTACAGTGAAAGATTGCTGGCCCCTGTTTTAGGAATACCCACTGAATATTTATAGGGAAAATGATATAATTAGCTGGGATTTGCTTTACCCCAATGCCAGAGGGGGAAGTGATGGGGGTATTGATGAACAAGATTGGCTGTGAGATGGTAGTTGTTGAAACTGGGTGATGGGGTATACTGGTGCTGGATACCACTCTATTGTTACATATGTTTGATGTTTTTTTAAAAAAAAAATTTAATCGAAGTGCCTGAGGCAGTTCCAGGCACAGAGGAAGCGCTGAGCAAATGGGTACCATGGCGGAGACTGGGCACAGCCCCCCAGGCTCTGGGTTAGGGGCCCTTCTCAGGCCTCTCTCATGGTGGGGGATGTCTTGACCATAGAGACCCTGCAGGAGTACATGAAGGTGGTGATGGCCCTTCAGTATGACGAGAAGCCGCCCTACACCGTGCTGAGGAACAGTCTAGAAGCGCTGCTGCGGGATCTGCGGGTGTCAGCCTACGACCCCGTGGACGTCCACATGGTTCCATAGGTGGGTTCTGATAGGAGGAGTTTGTGAGTCTGAACCCCACCCCCCCATGCCCCCACCCCTGCTTCCCGGACACCATTTACTCCAGGGCCAACTTCCCAGTTAAATGCTGGATTTTTCCGCAGGGTTCTTGAACCTTCCAGCCCTCGGGAATGGCAAGTAGCTTGAAGCTAACTCAAATTGGCTTTAAGGAAAAGGGGGATTGATTGGCTCTTGTAGCAAGAAACTTCCAAGGGGAAAGCTTTAGGCATGACTGGATTCAGGGCCAGGAAAATAGAATCAAGACACCATCGCTCTCTCCGTCTTTCTTTCTCCATCCCTCTGTTTCTCTATCCCTGTATCCATCCATCCATCCACCTGCAGCCTCTGCTTTCCTTTGGGTTGACTCCCCACCCCCTCGTCCCCTGCCCCCATCACAAAACTCGCTGGCTCTGTGCCCGGTGCCACACCCAGCTCTTCCCTGTCCACACAGAAGGTCCACGACCTTGTTTATGGCGGCACCATATTCCCCTGTGGGTGGAAGGCTACTCTTCATAACCAGCGGCTGGGCTGGTTTGCTTGGTTTCCTGGGTGCTTGTTCTACAAAAGCAACGTTGCCTTGAACACCTGTGTGCACGGGCCTCACTCGGGTGTGCGTGTGTGTCTGTGGAGGGGGTTCTTATTTTGAAAGAGAACTGGATCACTCTCTGTCAGAGCCGTGTACCTGTTTGCACTCCCGTTAGCCCCTGGGAGGGTGTACAGAAATTTGGGGGAGGTCAAAACTACATAAACTAAGTTCACTCACCAGTTAATTCCGGCAAGGCTGCGTGGACGGGTTCTGAAGTGAAGCTTCCCCGGGGCCGGAATCAGAGCTCAGTGTTTGTCTAAGCCAGGGGTTCTCAGATGGAGGCCATGTTGACCCCAGGGGGCGTCTGGAGACACTTTTGGTTGTCACGGCCGGGGAAAGGGTGCTACTGGCATCGAGTGGGTGGAGGCTGGGGACACCACTCAATGCCCCATGATCTACAGTGGGCCGCCACCACAGAGACTCTCCAAAAGTGACGGCATGGCCCTCTCCACCCACACAGCTTGCCCGCTGCCTCTCTCCAGCTCAGCAGACAGCTGTCCAGGAGACCGCCTGCCCCCCACCCTGTCCCACAACCCTCATCTACTCATCCTGTCCCTCCAGGCAGTGGCCAGCCTCCCTGGTCCATCTCCCCCGGGTTTCTGCCTCCCCCCTTCTCCTGGGATCTCCCTGGGGGTGGCCAAGAGCGGCACAGTCACTTGGCATAGTCGCCTACTGGTGGTGAGCTCCGTGAGGGCGGGTCTCCTCTGTCTGGCTTGTGTCTGCGATCCCGCCGGCCCCTCGATGGCCACACGCACGGAGACCCCACCCATATTTACCGACCGAGACTCCAGGCTTCATGTCAGTGCTGGCCGGTCCTGCAGCACCTTCCTGTCTGCGTGGTGCAATGGAAATTTTATTTTATTTTATTTTTAAAGATTTTATTTAGGGGCACCTGGGTGGCTCAGTCAGTTAAGCGTCTGCCTTCGGCTCAGATAATGATCCCAGGGTCCTGGGATGGAGTCCTGTGTCGAGCTCCCTGCTCCGTGAGGAGTCTGCTTCTCCCTCTCCTTCTGCCCCTCCCCCCGCTTGTGCTCTCTCTCTCTCTCTCTCTCTCTCTCTAACAAATAAATAAAATCTTAAAAAAAAAAAAAACTAAAACTAAAAATACCTAACAGCCCCTTCCCAGGATCATGGTGGTTTGGGGTCTAAAACTGAGTAAGTCCCCTCAGTAGCAGGTTTGTGCCATAGTTAGGAACTTAATGAGGAGGTGCTATTCAAAGGGCCTGGTGACCTGGAGTAACTGGAAGATTATCCCACCTCAGCTTTATGGCAGCTCCTTGCCTTGGCCTTTGAGGCTGACCTACCTACCTCCCCTCACCCCCAAGTCCACTCTGTGCCAGCCACACCGTCCTCCCCTCAGATTCTAAACCAGGCCAAGCTTGATCCCACCTCAGGACCTTTGCACTTGCCATTCCCATTTTTTTCCCCTTCATCTTTGAATGACTGGCTCCTCATTATTGACTCTCAGACCTGAGCCTTCCCTGACTGCCCCAGGGAGGCACCTCCCCAACCCCTCTCATCACATTACCGGTTTCCCGCACAGCCCCATCCCCTTCAGGAGGGAAGCGTGTGTTCAATTTGTAGCGTCTCTACCCCCTCTTCTTTTTTTTTTTTAATTATTTTTTTTTAAGATTTTATTTATTTATTTGACAGAGAGACACAGCGAGAGAGGGAACACAAGCAGGGTGAGTGGGAGAGGGAGAAGCAGGCTTCCCGCGGAGCAGGGAGCCTGATGCGGGGCTCGATCCCAGGACCCTGGAATCATGACCTGAGCCGAAGGCAGACGCTTAACGACTGAGCCACCCAGGCGCCCCTCTACCCCCTCTTCTAAATCATAAGCCCAGCAAAGGTTCTTGTTTATGGTAGTATTGCCTGTCTCTAGAAAGTGCCTGTCACACAGTAGAGGCTTCATGGGTGCTTCTTGAATGAATAGGACACTAACAGCCATTTTTATTGTCTTCCAGAACTTTTGACTCGAGGTTTGAAACAGAAAAAACAAAACAAGAAATGTGACTCAAGGCCTGCTGTAGTATCACAGATATGCTTCTAGAAAGATCCCTTGAATGTGCATACCTGCTACTTTAAGCAACACTTTGAATCAGTCTTGCTTAGCATTGGGGAACCCACAGTTAAGCTCCAGATAATGTGAATTCCTCCGTTCGACTGTCCCGGCCTTTCAGCTGTCATCTCTCACCAGCCACTGGGGTTGTAGACAGAGAAGACCCTGAAACTCGTGGTTGGGGGTGAGCCACCCCCTCAGTGGGGACCCGTCCTGCTACTCTTATCACCACTATCCTTTGGTAATAAATTGTTTCACTGCAGTTGGAGAGTTGAGTGTCTGCAAAAGGAGTTCCTTTTGGAAAAGTTTACCTTTTTTCCTCCATCTATCCAAAGTTTCATGCAGATATCCATCCATCCTTCCTTCCTTCCTTCCATCCATCCATCCATCCATTCTTCCATTCATCCAACAAGCCACCCATCTACCCATCCATTTATCCACCCACCCATCTTTCCACCCATCCTTCTATCCATCCATCCGTCCATCCATCCATCCATCCATCCATCCATCCATCCATCCATCCATCCATCCATCCATTCTTCCATTTATCCACCCATCCATTTATTTAGCCATCCATTTATCTATCCATCCAGCCATCCATCCATATATCAATCCATCCATCCATTTATCCACCCATCCATCCTTCCATATACTTTTCCATCATCCACCCTCCCACCCACCTTTCATCCTTTCATCCATCTGCTCATTCTCCCATCCATGTACCCTTCCTCTTCCATACGTTTACCCTTCTTTGTAGGAAACAAATATTCAGCAGGCATATCTTGACACTCTTCATGCTGCAAGGAGGATCCTGATGAACAAGACACACTGAGGTCCTTGAGCTAATGAAGCCTCCAGTCAAGTGGAAGGAGAAGGCATTAAATGAGACAACTTTGGGTTGTGCTCCACACACTGGAGAGGAGGCACGGTGCTGTGATGGAGACCAAGGGTCCCAGGGAGGGGAGGCGCCTTTGCAGAGAGCCTGGATAGAGAGACGGTGGAGGAGGCAAGCACAGCCGCCGCCCCTGGGAGCGTGAGGCCTGGGCAGTGGCCATGGCTGGAGGAAGGGAGGGCTTGTGGAGAGATTTTGGAGGCAGCTCAACCAGCAGTGTGTGGTCAGTGACTAGACTGGAAGGGATTCAGAACAGAGGGATACATTCACCTCCAAGATTTGCTCTTGAGGATCTGGAATCATCCACCATTACTTTTTCTTTTTTAAGGATTTTATTTATTTATTTGAAGAGAGAGTGAGAGAGCACAAGCAGGGGGAACAGTAGAGGGAGAGGGAGAAGCAGGCTCCCCGCCAACCAGGGAGCCCAGTGTGGGGCTCGATCCCAGGACCCTGGGATCATGACCTGAGCTAAAGGCAGACACTTAACCATCTGAGCCACCCAGGCGCCCCTCATCCACCATTACTTTGGCATCGGGGAGGTCAGAGGCCGGGTCGGGGAAGAACTTGCTCTGATTCTCCCCGATTCTTGCCTGCTCAGGGGACGCAGGCTAGATTAGCAGACTGATGATCATTTCCTACTTGAAAGCAGATGTGTATAGAGCTTTCCAGAAGGGGATGTTTCTCAATGAGAGAGAAAACCCACCTGAAAATCTCCTGCTTAAAGAGTCTGTCCACAAAAGAATAGGGACGTCAGCTGCCCTTCAGGGCCCCGTATCAGGTCACGGGATGGTCACAGTGTCAACATCTGGCCCTCCCATCCCCCTGCCACGTGGTGCACTGGCCCACAGCCCCTCTGCCCTCTGCCCTCTGCCCTCATCTCTGAGCTAGCAGTCATCTGGGACTCAGCGTTGCTCAGGCAGCAGGAGAATCGCACAACCAGGCAGAGCAGGGAGAGTGTAAACAGTTTCCCTCTGCCTCCGAACCCGCTTTTGTCTGTCTGCAGAGCCCAGGTTCTGGACCTTGTGTGTCTTGGCATCCTGTCCCCCGACCTCTGCAAGAGGACGGTGTTGTCATCTGCATTAGAGGAGCACCCCCTGGCCCAAGGGAGTGGGAATGACTCGCATGCCACCCTGTGGTGGAGGGTGGCTGGAACCCATTTGTCCTCTCCACCTCGCCTCCGCCCCCAAGTGAAACTCTGGCCCAAAGTTAATCAGATGTTCATGGTGCAGGGGCTGGTGGTGGGTTTTGGGGGGGGGGTTGTTTGTTTGTTTTTTAATAACTTTTACTACAGGTTGCCTGGGTGTCTCAGTCGGTTAAGCACCTGCCTTCAGTTCAGGTCATGATCCCGGGGTCCTGGGATCGAGCCCCGCCATCAGGCTCCCTGCTCCGCGGAGAGTCTGCTTCTTCCTCTCCCTCTGCTCCTCCTCTCTCTCACTCTCTCAAATAAATAAATAAAATCTTAAAAAAGTAAAATAATTTTTACTACAGGACACCTGTGAGCCTTCAGTAAATGCAGGTATGTGGTATGTCTCCAAGAGGGGCCCCCAGTAAGCAGCTGGGAAGGACAAAATCATTTCCCCTGACTTCTGAAATACTATTCTTGTGATCAAAGCTTGTTTCTAAGACTTGTACAAGTAGAATCCCTTCCAGATGAGACCCCAGAAACAATAGCAAATGTTCACGGAGACTCCCTTACTGAGGTTAAAAAAACAAAACTCCACCAAGCAAAGTTTAACGATCTTATTGGCTCTAGTCCATGATTCATGAATTGGGCAGCATCCAATGGAGCAAAGAGAAAGGTGCTCCAGCAAGCTGGACGAAGTGAAAGACTTCTATGGGCCGAAGGGGGCAGGAGCAAGGAAGTTACAGGAGGCCAAAAAACAGGTTGCTTGTTGCAAGGTTGCTTTCCTTCAGGGGTCTGTCAGGCAGATTATCTGACGTGTGCCAATCAGGGCGATTCCTGAGTGACTCAGATTCCGCATATGAGAGAGCCGAAACCGTATGCCTGGGTTTGGGGACGTGGGGCTTAGCATAAGCAACTCCATGTTGGGACTGTTGTCCTATTTTTCACAATGAGTTGGCAGTAAACAGGAAGAATTTTACTGCTTTTGATGGGAGATACTACAAATATAAATTTTGCTGGCTGTTTGTGGAAGATGTAGACAATATTTATTCAGAGCAGGATTCTGTGGGAGGCGTTGGCTGCCCTGCCTTTCTACACAATGCCGCTCAAACAGCCTTGTGGGCTCTTGTACTGACACTGAAGTGTCGGGAAACCTTTCTTACCCTTTGTGCTGTTGCAAATGAGGGATCAAAGGATTGTCGCGATTTGCTGGCAAGCAGTATTTTTCAATTCTCTCTCATTCAAAACCCCCCAGTAGCACTCTTTAACAACTAAAGTTGAGAAAATCCTGTTTGTTTATCTGAGGTGCTGAATTATATTTTCATTCTGAAGAAAATACTCTTTAACAAAGTTGAGAAAATCCTCAGTTTGTTTATTTGAAGTGCTGAATTATATTTTCATTCTGAAGAAAAGCCGCCCAAATTCTTGATGTTTAAAATAAGCCACGGGGACGCCTGGCTGGCTCAGTTGGTGGAGCGTGTGACTCTTGATCTCGGGGTTGTGAGCTCAAGCCTCATGCTGGGTGTAGAGATTACTTTAAAATAAAATCTTTTTTAAAAATAAAAATAAAATCTTTAAAAAATAAAGTAATCCATGTTGGGAAGCCTATTTTTATTTTATTTTTTTTACTTTTAATTTCCAATATCTGTTTAGCAATAGAATTATGCAAATTGAAAGAACAGAGAACAGCGTTAAGTGCTCTGTGTTAAGCGTCCCCACTCTTGGTTTCGGCTCAAGTTGTGATCTCGGGGTGGTGAGATGGTGCCCCAGGTCAGGCTCTGCACTCAGTATGGAGTCTGCTTGAGATTCTCTCTCTCCCTCTCCCTCTCCCTCTGCCCCTCCTGCTCATTCTCTGTCTCAAAGTCAGTCAGTCTTAAAACACACACACACACACACACACACACACACACACACACACACTTCTTGAATATGTTAAAGAAAGAATTGATGAAAATTTTATCTCTTTATGGATCAAGGCTATTTTTTTTAAGATTTTTTTATTTGAGAGAGAGAGAGCACCAGTGAGCACAGAGGGAGAGGGAGAAGCAGACTCCTTGCTCAGCAGAGAGCCCGATAAGGGGCTCCAACCCAGGACCCCAAGATCACAACCTGAGCTGAAGGCAGACCCTTAACCAACTGAGCCACCCAGGCGCCCCTATCAAGGCTATACTTAGAACAGAAAGAGAATTTCTGATTTGAAGTGGATAGTTACTGCAGCCTTTCCATGATGACCTTTCCAAAACGGTTTTAATCCCTGAAGAATTTTATTCTTTTACATGAACGTCACTAAATACCTGCATGGGAACAAATGGAATCAGTGTTGAAGAAGGGAATAAGAAATGAGAAAAATGCTTCTATTTTGTCAGTAGACACCACTTTTAAAAAAGCAATGTCGATCAGGTGATGCAGCATAATCCTGAAGAAGGGCAAAGCGAATTGTGCTGTGAAAGATGGAATTTGGCACACTGAAATTTTGTTTAAAGATTTTTATTTTTAAGTAATCTCTACACCCAGTGTGGGGCTCGAACCCACACACCCGAGTTCAAGAGTCACTCACTCCACCGACTAACCCAGCCAGGCGCCCCTCGACACTATATTGGGTCCTGATGCTAAGGTTGAGCGCGTTTTCTCATTAATGCACACAATCGAAAAAAAAGTAAATGGACATTCAAAGGAAAAAAGGAATAAACTGGATGTGATCACTGCAAAAACTACAGTGAAAATTAGTTAACAAGAAACCCACGCTGAAATGAAGTGGGTGGGTTCGGCAGGGAGCGCTCTGATGTCCTACCACGCATAGTCAATTGCAGACCCAAATGAGAAGCCAGAATACTTCCAACTCCCAGTTTACTCCAATGGACTTTTAGTTTATAACAGCCTTCCCCATTTGCCCCTTTTCTCCATAAATACGTTCTTCTGTTTTGATCCTCAGACTTGCCTATGGTTTGGGGGCAGGCACTTTTTTTGTTGCACAAGCTCTCGTTTATTCACCCAGTAGATCCATTTTTGCTGGTAAAGGAGCTGGCGGTTTTTACTTTAAGGTTAACACCATATTGCAATGTTAATGGGACACAGACCATAACTGCAAGGAGTTTTATAAGCCAGTTCTACAAAAAGAAGACACTGTTGAGGAGAACAAAATCATCCGGGACGTATAAAGAAAATGGTATAGAATTTAGATAACCTGTCGTTTATTTCAGAAAAGCCATGAATGATTTTCTGTGTGGTGAAAATACACAAGTTGGGTTTCCAGGAAGCAGGCTCAGAGTGTTCCTGAGGAAGCACCCCAGGGGTCAGGGATCCTGGGGGGTGGGGGTGGGGCCTCTGGAGCTAGAACATCCCTGCAGAATGTCCCCGCCAGAGCAGACCCTTACACCAGGTGGGCTGCCCTGGGAAGAGGCGTGAGCTCGGGCAAGGTGCTCTCCGCACCTGCACCCTTGTTGGGCCCTTCGTGTTCACTGCCACCTTGACGCCCCACCACAACCCTGTGAGTCAGGTTTATTGCGTCCGCTTTACAGAGGGGGAGGCTGAGAAGTAACGTGACTTGCTCGAACTCGGGCTTGTAATTGGGGCCGGGCTGAAATTTGAGCCCCGTTCTGCCCATCACCACACCAGTGGGATGCCCACTCACTAGTTGGTAACCCGTGTCCACGGCAAACTATTCTCTGAGGAATTGTCCCCCGATGTCTCCCTTCCTGAGAAGCCCTGGGCCCTCTACCCAGAGGTCGTGGGAGCTCGCTGGAGTCTGGGGTCATCACTTGCAGATCTTGATCTCTGAATACTTGGTGGTGCTGAGGCCCTCAGGGTCCTGAGGCGTCCAGGGCCTCAGCCCATGGAAGGTGAGGGAGGCGTAATGGAGCTCCTGGTCCTCCTCCAAGGTGGGGGCAGCCATGGCTGGGGGCAGGCAGGCTAAGGGGATATCTGACGGATACTCGGGCTGGTAACCCCGAGTGGAAGCAAAGAAGGGGGTCCAATTAGGGTAATGGGAGCTGGCAGATAGCAAAGAGGATCCACATGCAGACCTAGAAACTGAGCACTTAGTCTTTCATCTATTCATCCTGCAAACATTGGCTGCGCCCCTATTCACTCATTCATTCATTCATTCATTCATTTCAATAAGTATTTGAGAATAATAATGCCTGGTCCTTGGTAATCAATTGCCAGACTCCTAGAGTCCTCACAACAAACCATTAGGGAGACACAATTATCCCCATTTATCAGGTGGAGAAACTGAGGCTGAGTAAATATCCCAAAATCACACGCTGAGTTGTTGGTAGGGCCAAGATTAGCACCCAGGTCTGTCTGGCCCCAGTGTCTGCCACTTTCTGGAACAGCTGACCCGTGCCAGGCCCTGGCTCTTTGGTGGGGAACAAAGCAGACATCATCCAATACCTCCAGCTAGCTCGCACTGGGGGAAGCTGACATTACGGTAGTAGTCAATTATATTACTATCTAATAGCAGATTGTGATAGGATGCTCAGGAATGGGGTGGGTGGTGTGAGAAGGACAGGGATTTGCTCAGAACTGAATTGCCCTCAGGGACCACTCAGCATTTCAGAATCAGAAGTTCAGGCAAACACAATCACAAAATGATACCATGAACCTCTAAAAGCAAAAGATACTGCGCAGTAAATGGCTCATCATGCCCAAAGAAAGGTTTGACCCTTTGCCCCAGCACTGGGAGGGGACCTCTAAGCCAATGGAAGGTCCTTCCTGATGCGTACGTCTCTGTTCGCCTGGGGCCTTGGGCCACACAGTATCAGCTTGACCTCTAGAGGGGCTGGAGACCGGGTAACAAAGGTCAGACATACACGTGCTCCATACCCACGTGACCAACCCCCAGTAGAAACCCAGGAGACAAGGCTAGGGTGAGCTTCTCTGGTGGCAACAGCACTGCCCTCCACCTCTTATCACACACCGGGGCTGGGAAAAATCAGCGATGTCTATGGGACTCTGCCGGGAGAGAGACCTGGAAGGTTCGTGCACGGAACGCCCCTGGGCAGAGTCCAGGTGGCTCTCCCCTTGGCTGCTGTAATCTGTGTCCTCTCCCTGTAATAACCTAACCACGAACATAACAGATCCCAGTGAGTTCTGTGAGTCCTTCTGGTGAGCTCTTGAACCTGAGAGTGTCTTTTGGGGGGCCCCTGAACTCTGTCATTTTGGGGTGATCCCTCTAGCATCCTGTGTGGGGGAGGAGAGAGAGGAAGGAGGGGAAAATGGGTCTGGGGTCCAGGAAGGGATGAGGAGGCGGGGGTAGGGGAGGGTCCAGGTGAACACAGGAAGATGGACAGACGTGAGTGGTCCTTAGCTCTGCAAGACGTCAGAGAGCAGAGGGGAGAGGGACTCCCAGGTCGCTGGCCTGGGTGACTGAGTCCATGGGGACCTGGGAACAAAAGTCTGGGGCATGACGACCATCTAAGTCATCTAGAGGGGTGCGGCCGTGGCCATCCCGGGGTGGTGGCTAGATGGCATCCTGATGGACAGAGGACTCATCACTCACCTGGGAGAGGGGACCCAACGTGCAGGCGGCATCCTTCCCACCAGCTGCAGGCTCCGGTGCCTGCTTCCTGCAGATCTTCACCCTGAGGGGGAGGCCAGGACCCGTCAGCCGCCCAGCTGACTCACTACCGTCCCAGGCTTAAGAGGCTGACAGGGGACGTACAGAGCCTGTCGACTTGTGAGAATGGGCATGGCTGGGATCCCCAGTTCTCAGGGCCTGGGCGCCATCCAGGCTCCTCCGGCCGGGGCTGCCCAGGACCCCAGGGCTCAGACCCCTTCCGCCCCACACACTCACCCTTTCTCCCAGGGGCAACACTCACATGAAAAAGATGAGGCAGGGACAGAGACTGAGCAGGCCAGCGACACCAGCGCCCCCGACAGTCCCCAGAACGAATCCTCCCCCAAGCTCAGGCTTCCCTGCAGGTGAGTGGGGTTTCGGGTGAGTTCCCTCCGAGCCCCAGGACCCTGGTGCTCCCTCTTCCCAAGGCTCTCAGTTCTTCAGCCCCCGACCAGCAGAAAACCAGGATTCTGCCCCCCCCACACACACTTCCTCTCTCTCACCCCTTCCCCTGCAGGCCCCAGCCCCACCCAGACCATCTTTTCTAGGACCCAGACTCCCTTCCCCTACACCTCGGCCCCCGACAGCCCCCGGACCTGGCAGCAGCAGGAAGGCGGCGCTCTGGGACCCGTGGGCGTTCCGGGCCTCGCAGCTGAGTCTGAGGCCGGAGCCCAGCGGCCCGCTGAGGCTCAGGGAGCTGTTGGCCCAGGGCCCCGCAGAGCTGGAGGTGATGGTCCAGGAGGCGTTGCTGTGGTTCCCCTCCAGCAGCCCCTCCCCCAGCCGCCAGCGCAGGGTCGGGGCCGGCTGGGCTCGGGAGGAACAGCTGCAGTGCAGCCCCTCGCCCTCCCAGGAGCAGGAGGGGCTGAGCAGCCGCGGGGGGTCTGCGGGAGGGAGGGGAGGGGTCAGCGGTGTCTCTCCTCCCCAGGCCCCGGGCAGTCAGCCCCCAGGGGTCCCCACACTCACAGACCACAGAGAGACGCAGGGAGACGTGCTGGGAGCCCAGCGGGTTCTGAGCTTGGCAGGTGAATTTGCTTCCGTGGCCCAGCTGCACTCGGGGCAGCTCCAGGACCCCCGGCTCCCAGGGCTGGGAGGGGCCCAGAGTCCGGCTCCCCTGGGCCCAGCTCAGTGTGGCGGGAGGATTGCTGTCAGCAGCACAGACCAGGAGCAGAGACTCCCCTTCAAGGACTGGAAGAGACGAGCCATTCCCCGGGTATTTCAGTTCTGCGGGGGAGGAGAGAAAATGCGCACTCTGAGTCCAGGCCGGAGGCTCTGAAGCCTGGATCCTATTTCACTCTCTCCTCTCCATTTCCTCTAAGTTGGGAAGGGGTCTCCACGAGTAGTCTTGCAAGCAGCTTTATAGTGATATAACTCACATACCAGACAATTCCATTTACACACCACTTATAGGGAGTCGTGGGGTAACCATCACCACTATCAATTTTAGAACATTTTCGTCACCCCCCAGAAACAACCCTGTACCCCCCAGCTGCCTCCCCCCTTCCTCCCAACCCCCAAGCCCCGAGCCCCCGGCAACCCCTAACCTACTTTATTATGTCTCTATGGATCTGTCTATTCTGGACATTGCCTGTAAATAGAATCATGCTCCACGTGGCCTTTTGTGTCTGGCTCCTTTTGCGTCGCATGACATTTCCAAGGTTCTCCCATCTTGTGGCGCCTGCTGGGGCTTCGCTCGTGTTCATGCAGAATCATGTTCATCGCACGGACAGACTGCGTTGTGCTTATCCATCCACTGATGGACACTGACTTCTTCAAGGTGAGCATTCTTTTTTTTTTTTTTAAGATTTTGTTTATTTATTGACAGAGAGAGTGTGTGCACAAGCAGGGGGAACAGGAGAGGGAGAAGCAGTCTCCCCACTGAGCAGGGAGCCCAATGAGGGGCTCGAACCCAGGACCCTGGGACCATGACCTGAGCCGAAGGCAGACGCTTAACGACTGAGCCACCCAGGCGCCCCGAGGCGAACATTCTCAACTACACTTCTCCTTATCTGTTCTGAAATGCTGAACACCCCTTACTCGAGTATCCAAAAGTCAAGTACCAAACACTTCAAGGCTCTTCAGGACGTGACCTCTACCTCTTCAACTCCTTCCCCCTGCCTTCCCCCTTGTCTCAGGATAAGTAGGGCATCCACATTGTGCATTCTAAAATTCACAGAGGAAGAAGGGGAGTTCAGAGCAGAGTCTCCCTTCCATGCTGACTCCCCAGGCAACAAACCCCCGTCCTCAAAAGCAACATTGATTGCCGTTTCTTGTGTGGCCTTCCAGAACTATTCTATGACAGCCTTATCTAGGAGCATTGAAAATATACATCCCCCAGACCCCACAGTTTTGTTCCTGGGCATAAAATGTACAGTCCCAGCCCTCAGAGCACTGGCACCCTCCAGGAGCTGGTTAGAAATGCAGAACCAGGGGTGCCTGGGTGGTTCAGTTAAGCATCTGCCTTCGGCTCAGGTCATGATCCCAGGGTCCTGGGATCGAGCCCCACATCGGGCTCCCTGCTCATCGGGAAGCCTGCTTCTCCCTCTCCCACTTACCCTGCTTGTGTTCCCTCTCTCACTGTCTGTCAAAAAATAAATAAAATCTTTAAAAAAGAAAAATGCAGAACCAGAGGCCCCTCGGGCCGCCTGAGTCACATCTGCATTGTCACAAGATGGTTGAGAAACCTGTGTGCTCAACAGGGCTTGTGAGGTATGGCCTAGGGAAACACTCTTCTGTTCACGAGGGGAATGTTTGAAGCGGCATCATCATGAAAACTAAAATTTGTGGACAACTCAAGTGCCCATCAAGAGTGGAATGTGAGGGGCACCTGGGTGGCTCAGTCGGTTAAGCATCTGCCTTCGGCTCAGGTCATGATCCTGGAGTCCTGGGATCGAGCCCCGCATTGGGCTCCTTGCTCACTGGGGGCCTGCTTCTCCCTCTCCCTCCACTGCTCCCCCTGCTTGTGTGCACTCGCTCTCTCCCTGTCTGTCAAATGAATAAAAATCTTAAAAGAGTGGAATGTGAAACTAACATGTGATACCTACAGACAAGGAGAGGCAGAAATTACAGCCACAAGCAACACAGATGAATGTCAAGAACATGAGGTGGTGCCACATCAGAATAGGGGGTCATGACCCCACAAATCCACTCCTAGGAGTAGATCTGAAAGATCTTGAAGCAGGGAGTCAAGCACATCCTTGTAGGGAAATGTTCAGAGCAGCCCTGTTGACAGGAGCCCCAAGGTGGAAACAATCCAAATGTCCATCCGAGGATGACGGATGGATGGATGGATGATGGTCTCTCCATACAACGGAATAATATTCAGCCTAACGAGTGAACCGCTGACCTGTGCTACAACAAGGATGAACCTTGATCACGTCATGCTGAGTGGAAGAAGGCAGACATGTATTTCGGAAAATTATAAGAAAATAGAAGATACATGGATGTGTTAATTAACTGGATTGTGTGCATCCTTTAGCAGTGTAAACGTATATCAAATCTACATATATGAAATCATCACGTTATACACTTTAAATATATACAGTTTATTCATCAATTATACCTTCATCAAAAATAAAATATAGAGAAAGGATGGTAACACAGCGTCCAGTGTAGTGGCTTTCTGTGAGGCCAGATGGAAGGGGCTGAAATTGGGAAGGAGCATTTAGGGTGTTCCAAAGGCGGAGTTGCTGTTCTTTTTTTTTTTTTTTTTTTTTAAGTAGGCTCTACGCCCAACGCAGGGCTCAAACTCATGACCCTAAGATCAAGAGTCGCATGCACCACAAACCAAGCCAGCCAGGTGCACCTGTTCTATTTCTTAACCTGGTTGGTGAGTAACAAGGTGTTCATTCGATGGTGATTCTTTGTAACTTGCATGTATGTGACAAATAGTCTTTACATATACTGAATAGTAAGCAGAGATCATCTGTCACGCAGTGACGGGGGCGGGGGGGGCTCCTGACTCTGCTCTCCCTGTGTGTACCCTGGTCCTCCCGGCTTGGCTTCGAGCCCCAGGCTCTGCTCTCTTGAGGGGATCTGCTCCCATCCAGCCTTAGGGAGGGGGCCTCCGGACCTACCTGTGCAATTTCCTTGACAGATGCCAATGCTCAGGTTCTGTGGGGCATCTGGGACAGAGAGACACAGTGACTAATGGGGTCGGAGCTGGCCCTTCCCCTGCCACCCACCCCCAGGAGACACAGGAATGGGAATTGACACAGACAAGTCCTGTGTCCTCCCTGCAGCCCCTCTGAGCACCCCCCAACCTTCCCTGCAAGCACCCGAGTCCAGGCCCTGCACGCACAGGAGACGTTGAGCGTAATGGTGCTTTGGGTGCTCACGCCAACCCTGGGGAAGGTCACCCGACAGGTGAGGTTGGTTCCGTGGTCCTGAGGGCGGGGTATGAGCAGGATCTCCGAGGAGTTAGAGGCCTCCAAGTCCAATTCTGGGGCTCTGAGGGCAGCCCCTGTCCAGGAGATGGTGAGGGGCATCGCCCCATCACAGGCCCCTGGCACAGAGCATGTCAGGTGGCTGGGGCAGCCAGACTCCAGGGGCTCCTTGACCCGGATATCCGGGGTCTGTGTCAGTGCTGGAGAGGAGAGAAGGAGAGGCCGGACCCCAGAGGGGACCCCCATGTGTGCCTCTGAAACAGGCTGGGTTCACCCCAATGTTGAACGGACCATGCTCCATTCTCCCCATTAAAGATGAGCAGCAGAGGGTCCATTTCTGCCCTTGAGGACATGCCCCCCCCCCGTGACTGACTCTTGGGGACCCTCCCTACCTCTCACATGCACAGTGAGCCTGTTACTCTTGTAAGTGTGTCTCATGAGACCTCTGTCCAGGTGAAAATAATAGTTTCCACCGTGTCCCCTCTGGGCATCCGTGATGCTCAGGGAGCAGTTGCCAGCCCCAGGATCTCCGGGAAGGTGGAATGGAAATTTGTTTTTCCTCTTTGCTTCTCTGGCTGGGTTGTTCGTGGCCATGAGAACTCCCACTTTGGGATTCTTTATCCGGTACCAGGAGCCGTAAGCGGGTGTAGAGTTGCTCCCGCCGACCCCGGGGTAGGAGAAGGAGCAGGGCACGTGGACACACAGACCCTCCTGCACCGTCACCGATTCCTGCACTCGGAGCTCGAACCCTGGATCCTCCTGCGGGGACCCTGGGGGGACACAGAGGCTCAGCAGCTGAGTCCGGACCAGCACCGCCCCACCCCCCCAGGGGACCCCCCCCCCCCCCCCCCCCCGCCCCCCCACCGGCCCACAGCACGGCCCTCGGCCCGCTCACCGGCCCACAGCAC
>NW_027397133.1:1394584-1396110 GCF_003265705.2 Callorhinus ursinus
CCGGCCCACAGCACGGCCCTCGGCCCGCTCACCGGCCCACAGCACGGACAGCAGTGGCAACAACATCTTCACGATCCCAGGGGCCTGTCCTCAGACCGACTGGCTTCTGGACCCGCCTGTCTGTCCCAGAAGGAAACTCTAACAGGAAGCTTCTTGGGGGAAGAAGAGGGTAGTGACTGTCCATGGAAGAGGAACCTCAGAAAGGGAACCACAAAGTCCTGACAAATCCCTTCTTCCCACTTCTCCTTTCACAAATGGAAGAAGCAGAGCAGAAAGGACACGGGGCTTGCCCTCCACAGGGAAGGAGCCCGGCCTCGGCCCAGGTGAGGTGCTGGGGGCAGGATTCATTCCCCCATCCATTCATTCACCAGGCAAACATCTACTCCCTACAGGGGCTGGGACACAGGGAAGAACATGACCCGCCTGACTCCCGCCCTCAGGCACCACACCTCATGTGACCTCCAAACCCAACGCCCTCTGGCTCCCCAAGGGCACTCAGTTCCCCACCAGCCTTGGGGCTGTCTGCTGTCCACACAAGCTCCCAGCTCCACAGTGAAAAGCTGGCAGGGACACAGGGTCCCCGCACTCAGAAGGGCCTCACACTTGGGGTGGGACGCTCTCTGAGGTCACCACCTTGAATCCTTAATCATTTTATTCCTTCTTTAAGGGCTTTTTTTTTTTTTTTTTTTTTAAGGACGCAGGGCTTGACAACCCTGAGATCAAGAATTGGATGCTTGGTTGATTGAGCCACCCAAGCGCCCCTAGATTTGAATTTGTGTTTTGTAACTGAAGTCTAATGGGATGAGGAGTACCAGAGGGGGAAATTGGATCCTTGGATCACACGCCTCTCCCACCCTCCTCCTCCCCCATCCCCCATCCCCCGGGGCAGGTTCTCAGCCCCATTCCCACCCCCAAGCCCTACCTGGGCATAGAGAGGATCTGAGCTTTGCTGAGTTGAGAGTTGGGAGCCCCAGACACCTGTGAAGGTCTACACTGCCCACCCCCGAGTCAAACCTGAGGGGCAGGACATTAACTAGCTGTTGGGGAAGGTCATCGAGAAGATGGGACCCAGGCCACTGGAGGCACCTCACCCCCTCCCTGTGCTTGGAATGTGGGTTCTGCATGCCTTTCCTGCTCCCAGATGCTGTTCCAAGGACTCACAGCCTTGAGAACTCCTGCAGCGTGTAGGTGACTGAGCCCAGTTAAGGCCTCCCTGTACATAAGATTTAAGATTTGGAGGGCGGGTGCAGGGTCCACTGGTCTTGCTGCTGCCCAAGATAAGCCCTGTATTTAAGTTCCCTTTGCTTATTAAAACTGCCGCCTGGGGCACCTGGGTGGCTCAGTCGTTAAGCGTCTGCCTTCGGCTCAGGTCATGATCCCAGGGTCCTGGGATCGAGCCCCACATCAGGCTCCCTGCTCGGTGGGAAGCCTGCTTCTCCCTCTCCCGCTCCCCCTGCTTGTGTTCCCTCTCTCTGTGTGTCTCTCTCTGTCAAATAAATAAAATCTTTAAAAAAACAAAACAAAAC
>NW_027397133.1:1396210-1402098 GCF_003265705.2 Callorhinus ursinus
CTGCCTTCAGCTCAGGTCATGATCCCGGGGTCCTGGGATCGAGCCCCATGTCAGGCTCCCTGCTCAGCGGGAAGTCTGCTTCTCCCTCTGCCCCTACCTCCTGTCATTCTCTCTCTCTCTCAAATAAATAAATAAAATATTTTTTTTTTAAAAAGGTGCCGCCTGGGGCACCTGGGTGACTCAGTCGTTAAGCATCTGCCTTCGGCTCAGGTCATGATCCCAGGGTCCTGGGATCGAGCCCCGCATCGGGCTCCCTGCTCCACGGGAAGCCTGCTTCTCCCTCTCCCACTCCCCCTGCTTGTGTTCCCTCTCTCACTGTGTCTCTCTCTGTCAAATAAATAAATAAACTCTTTTTAAAAATAAATAAATAAATAAAAATTAAAAATAAAGGGGCACCTGGGTGGCTCAGTTGGTTAAGCCACTGCCTTCGGCTCAGGTCATGATCCTGGAGTCCCGGGATCGAGTCCTGCATCGGGCTTCCTGCTCAGTGGGGAGGCTGCTTCTCCCTCTGACCCTCTCCCCTCTCATGCTCTCTCTCACTTTCTCTCTCTCTCAAATAAATAAATAAATAAAAATCTTTAAAAAAATAAAAATAAAAAAGGTGCTGCCTACCAACACATGCTATGACATGGATAAACCTCAAAAAAGTATGCTAAGAGAAAGGAGCCAGACACAAAAGGCCACATACTGTAAGACTCCATATTTATGAAATGCCCAGAAGAGACAAATCCATGGAAACGGGGAGTGGATTAGTGGTTCCCAGGGGTTGGGGGAGGAGAGGGTGGGGAGTATAGTGTCTCCTTCTGGGGTGATGGAAAAGTTCTGGAACTGGATACAGTTAAAATGATACAGAATGTATACAGAACTGTATACATTAAAATGATAAATTTTAGGGCACGTGGGTGGCTCAGTCGGTTAAGCATCTGCCTTTGGCTCAGGTCATGATCTCATTGTCCTGGGATCCAGCCCCGCATTGCTCCCTGCTCAGCGGGGAGCCTGCTTCTCCCTCTGCCTCTATCCCTCCCCCTCTGTCTCTCTCCCCGCTCTTTCTCTCTCTCTCAAATAAATAAATAAAATCTTTAAAAATAAATTAATTAAATGGTAAATTTTATCTCATGTGCTTTTTTTACCACAAATTTTTTTTTAGTGTAAAGAAGATTCAAAAACCAAACCACACCACAGGTCAAGAGAGACAGTCCCTGGAAGAAAGGAAGGAACTTTTTCCTGCTTTTTGTCACAGGGCCCCCACGTTTTCGTTTTGCTCTGGGCCCCACAAATTACGTAGCCGGCTCTGGCGAGAAGCTTCCAGGCTCAGACCTGCCCTGACAGGGGGGCGTGGTCACCACCGCCCAGGGGTTGGGTCCACGAGCATCTCTCTCTTGAAGAGTTGGGACAACATAGGAATTCAAGACGCATACACGGGGCCTCCCTGCTTCTCTGCAACCCAACTCCTCAGTTTCCTAGCTATGCATGTAGTAAAGAATTAGCCTGAAGCAAAGATTGGTCTGGCCTTTGCCTGGGCTCCTGGGGGAGAACCCCTGAGCTCTTGGAATGTCCTGCCTGGTAAGAGTGCCCTGGTTTACCTGGGGGCCTTGGGCCACAGCAGATGGGCCACAACAGATAGGCACTGGATCAGTCCGACCCCTGGAGGGGCTAGAATCTGAACAACTTAAGTCACCATGCAGTCGCTGCACGTCTTTGCGACACCGGGGCTGCCCTAGCAAAGTAGTACGGGCTAGGTGGCTTAAAACAATAGGAGTTGTTCTTCGGGTCCTTCTAGTGAATCATCGAACCTCAGGGTGGTCGTGGGGACCCCCAGAACAGACTGTCTCCCTCCTCCGGGGTGGGGGCAGGAAGTCAGGGGGAGGCGGTGCCCAGCGGCCTGGGTCCGCGGGTCCGCAGACCGGGGCTCGGCGCGCCCCCTGGTGGCCCCGCGGCGGTCTGGAGCCCCAGCGCAGAGCCTGCCTCCGCCGGGAAGTTGCTGACCAGGAAAATTGCTGAGTTCCAAATCGAACAACCCAGTCCGAAACCGCACACAGAAAGCTTCAGTTCCTTTGCATCTGTAACCGGTTCCTCACTTAACTCCTCAACCACTTCTCCCTCAAACATGAGGGAACTTGTCACTTTTAACTAAATGGTTCTCAGGAGGTACCACAGAGACACCACACAGCATCAGCAGAGCACGTCCCCAACCCATGGCGTGTGGATCCAAAGGCATTGTGTTCCCTGCCCATCCCTCCAGTGGCCATTGCTACTATATGGTCCACAACCCGACCTGGGCCCCGTGGACAGAAGCCCTGAAGTGTCCCCCCCCGGGGGGGGGGAGGCTCTGTGGATCAGGGACACCGGGACCTCGGTCTCTGACTCAGTCACTCGGTTTGAGTCAGTTTTTCGATTTCTGCAGAGTTGCAAGATGGGCCCCTCAAACTTCCCTTCTTTCAAATCAAGTAAGCAGTTCGTTGCTTTTCCAGTAGATGAGCAGAAAGAATGAGGGGAGGGGGTGAGCCACCGGCAGGATTCCAGGGACCCAGGATCACATAGCATTGACCCGTTGTGGGTGCTGAGGACCGAAGAGTCACCCAATGCCAGGCAGCGTCCAGGAGAAGAGAAGAGCCCTAATTCTTTCTCTTCTCTAGGAGACATTATTGCCTCTGGGTCTCCTTGGCCTGACAACCAGGATCCAGTTGCCTGGATACAGAGGCCACCCTTCCTGGGAGAAAGAGGAGGGTAGAGAGCCTCCCAGGACTCACAAGGAATAACATCCAAGTGTGTGTGTGTGTGTGTGTGTGTGTGTGTGTGTGTGTGTGTGTGTGTCAGTCTTGCGTGTCTGCTTTATATGTATGTGTGTGTGTGTATATCTGCCTGTGGGTGTGCATGTCTGTGTCTCTGAGTGTGTTTTGTATACATAGGGGGTGAGGATACCTCGTTGTGCACACATGCTCAGTATTTGATATTTTTAAGATTTTTTATTTATTTATTTGAGAGAGAAAGAGAGAATGAGCAGGGAGGAAGGTCAGAGGGAGAGGGAGAAGCAGACTCCCACTGAGCAGGGAGCCCGATGCAGGGCTTGATCTCAGGACCCTGGGATCATGACCTGAGCCAAAGGCAGACACTCAATGACTAAGTCACCCAGGCGCCCTGTGCTGGGTATTTGAAACCAGCCTCAGAAGCTAATATTGAGAGAGACCATGTATATCTTGGGTATCATATTAGGGATTTGGATCATTATTTCTGGAGCAACGGGAGCCCCATTAAAGTGTTTAAAAGCAGAAAAATTGTGCTTCTAACAGTGAAAATATGAAGTGGTCCTGCAGAGCCTGCTCACTCATTAGGGAAGACTTAGCAGTGGCTGCCCCCAGCCTCTGGCTCGTTCTGCACATGAGACTCATTTCCTCCAGTCTTGGAAGGGGTACCTCCACACCTGAACATGCCTGTCAGGCTGAGCTGGGCTGGGGAGAGCCGAATCCTGAGCCCCGCACAGCCTTGAACCCTGGAGACCTGGAGCTGCCCCGGGTGGGGTCAGGGCATGAAGGTGGATTCACCTGTTGAGCTCAGGTCCATCAACTAAGGACCTGCAGTTGCAGGGTCAGCATGTGACTTCCCCAGACTCCTTGCAGGGTCCTGGCTGTGGTTCCTGGGGGCCAAGGTGGGGGAGGGGCTTAGAACAGGTGCAGAGGCCAGACATCTAGGACTATGAGATGTGACATTGCCTGGGGAGAGATGGAGGGGGTGGCGAAGGGGTAGGGCTGAGAGTGTTTCTTTCTCTCCCCTCCCACAGACAGAATCAGAAAAAATGCCATATCCTGGGCAGAAGATTCAAGGAGGCAGTGGATATAACAGGCAGAATAGTGGCCCCCAAAGATGTCCACACTCTAATCCCCAGAGCCTGTGAATATGCCAGCTTGCAGGGCAAAGGGGACTCTGTGGGTATCATGATGTTAAAGATCTTGGGAGGGAGAGATTATCCAGGTGGAACTTAAATGTAATCACAAGTTTGTAAGAAAGAGGCAGAGGGAGATCTGACAGCAGAGTAGATAGGAGGATATGTGACAACGGAAGAGCTTGTAGAGAGACCGTCGGTCTGGGAATGCTGGTGGTCACTGGGAACCTCAGGAAACTAGAACCTCCAGAAAGAACCGACCCTGCCAACGCCTTGGCGTCAGCCTCGGGAGGCTCACTTTGGATTTCTGGACTCCAGAACTGTAAGAGAATACATTTGTCTTGTTTTAGCCACTACATTTAAGTTTAAACCCCCTCTCCCTTGAGAGGCTCCAGGGGAGGATCCATCTCCTGGCCTTTTCCAGCTTCTAGAACTGCATTCTGTGCCTCGCAGCCCCTTCCTCCATCTTCAAAGCCAGCCATGTGGCATCTTCTCTCTCAGGCTCTGCTTTGAGCTGCTTTTCTGTCCCCTGGCCTTTGGTTCTGTGTCCCAATCTCCCTTTGCTTCCTTCTTAGAAGAATGTTTGGAGTTGGGTGATGGGCATTAAGGAGGGCACGTGTTATAATGAGCACTGGGTGTTATATGCAACTGATGACTCACTGAACACTACATCTAAAACTAATGACATACTATATGTTGGCTAATTGAATTTTAAAAAAAGAGAATGTTTGGAGTTACATTTGGGGCCCACCTGGATCACCCAGGATAATCTCCCCACCTCAGAATGCTTAACTTAATCCCATTGGCAAAGTTCTTTTTGTCATCTAAAAATTAACATTTACAGGTTCCAGGGATTAGGACCTGAGTATCTTTGGGGGGCATTATTCAGTCTACCACAAATGGCAATACCCATTTCAATGATGAGCAGTGGGCAGGTATTCCTCCCTTCTATCCAGGACCCTTTAAAATAGGGAAGGAGGGGCGCCTGGGTGGCTCAGTCAGTTAAGGGTCTGTCTTCAGCTCTGGTCATGATCCCAGGGTCCTGGGATCGAGCCCTGGGGGCTCCCTGCTCTACGGAGAATCTGCTTCTCCCTCTCCCTCTGCTCCTTCTCTCTCTCTCAAAAATAGATAAATAAAATCTTTTATTTTTTTTAAGATTTTATTTATTTATTTGAGAGAGAGAGAATGAGAGATAGAGAGCATGAGAGGGAAGAGGGTCAGAGGGAGAAGCAGACTCCCCGCCGAGCAGGGAGCCCGATGTGGGACTCGATCCCAGCACTCCAGGATCATGACCTGAGCCGAAGGCAGTCGCTTAACCAACTGAGCCACCCAGGCACCCCGATAAATAAAATCTTTTAAAAAATAAAATAAAATAGGCAAGGAGGTAGGATGAGTTATCTGTTCTCCAACAACACTGTCTTACTTCCCCGGGGGCTATGAAACAGACAGCCCCTCTCCTTCCCGGGCAGCCAATCCACACCAGCCAGAGAGAGTGAGAAGTGATTCCACTCAAGAAGCAGAGGTCACGAGGGGCACCTGGGTGCCTCAGTCATTGGGCGTCTGCCTTCGGCTCAGGTCATGATCCCGGGGTCCTGGGATCGAGCCCTGCATCGGGCTCCCTGCTCTGCGGGAAGCCTGCTTTTCCCTCTCCCACTCCCCCTGCTGTGTTCCCTCTCACTGTGTCTCTCTCTGTCAAATAAATAAATAAATAATCGGGACGCCTGGGTGGCTCCGTCGGTTAAGCGTCTGCCTTTGGCTCAGGTCATGATCCCAGGGTCCTGGGATCGAGTCCCACATCGGGCTCCCTGCTCAGCGGGGAGCCTGCTTCTCCCTCTGCCTGCCACTCCCCCTGCTTGTGCGCTTTCTGTCTCTCCCTCTCTCTGACAAATAAATAAATAAAATCTTAAAAAAATAATAATAAATAAATAAATAAATATCACTCCCCACTCTAGTTAATTTAGAAAAGTTAATTTAGACAATCAATACCAACCTAACATTGTACCATGTG
>NW_027397133.1:1402198-1405447 GCF_003265705.2 Callorhinus ursinus
AAAATCTTTAAAAAATAATAATAAATAAATAATCTTTAAAAAATAAAATTAAAAAAAAGAAGCGGAGGTCACGCTATTAGTCAGGAGAAAGGGATATTTGGTAACTTCAGGGTTTGTACTGTGACCTTGTTTGTTGTCTGCACTGAGAGAAAATTATGAAATGGGCTTGTTTTTTTGTCTTATCTCATTAAGGCCAAAGAGTGCCCTTGACTGATGTTTGTGTTCTGCAAGATTGGTTTGTGCGTGTGTGTTTTTTAAGATTTTATTTATTCATTTGAGAGAAAGAGAGAGTGAGAGAAGGAGCATGATGGGGAGGACGGGAGGGAAGGGCAGAGGGAGAAGCAGACTCCCCGCTGAGCAGGGAGCCTGATGCGGGGCTCGATCCCAGGACCCTGGGACCATGACCTGAGCTGAGGGCAGACGCTTAACCAACTGAGCCACCCAGGCGCCCAGGAAGGATCCTTTTTGACCTCTTCCAGCCTCTGGTGGCTGCTAGCAACCCCTGGCTCATGACGTCATCACTGCCCTCCCTGACTCTGTCTTCACATGGTGTGTCTCCCCGCACGTCTGTCTCTGTGTTTCTTTTTCTTCTTGTAAATACACCGGTCATCATCGGAACCAGTTACGTCTGCAATGACTCTATTTCTTTTTTTTTTTTAAGATTTTTTTATTTATTTGAGAGAGAGAATGAGAGATAGAGAGCATGAGAGGGGAGAGGGTCAGAGGGAGAAGCAGACTCCCTGCTAAGCAGGGAGCCCAATGTGGGACTCGATCCCGGGACTCCAGGATCATGACCTGAGCCGAAGGCAGTCGCTTAACCAACTGAGCCACCCAGGCGCCCTGCAATGACTCTATTTCTAAATAACTCACATTCTGAGGTTCTGGGGAGGATATGAATGGAGGGGAGCAGTGGGTTGTGGGGGGGGAACCAGTATGCTTGATCGGATGGTCATCAGGAACTCCGTGTGAAGTCATGGTTGAACGTTCAGGGCAAGACCTCAGAGCCGCAGATGCAGAAGATAGGGCACTCGGGGTACCTGTTCATGCAACTGGCCAGTGCATTCTGACCTCGTTAGGTCCCTTCTCTGAAGGGAGGGCTGAGGCCACGCTCAACCTTGCTTCAGAATTCATCACAATTCTGAACTGAAGAGGTAGGGCATCTCCATGGACTGCTACTGGCTCTTCACTTTTCCTCCGTGTTCTTATTACAACCAGGATGTAGTTCATTATATGCAAATGATTTATTTACTCGTCGAGCTATTCCACTGACCCAGACACAGGGTCTCACTCTGGCTCCATGCCTGAGTCCACTACTGGCCCATGTGTGGCTGGGCCCTGGTCTCTGCTGGAGGATTTCACTCTGGGATTTGACTGCCCTCCACCATGCAAAGGGAGCTGGGTTTTTACTCCTGCAAGTGTAACGCAGAGGAAAAGCCTCTGGGCTAGGAATCGGAATCATTGAACTCAACTCAGAGATCCTCCTAGAGCTTAGAAACGGGACTTTGTCAATTCATTCATTACCCTGCTCTGGTCCTCGGTTTTTCTTACAAATGGGAATTTGTAACAATTGGTTTACAAACATACCAAGCCCCTTCTAAGTGCTTTACAAATATCAGTTTGTGGGGCACCTGGGTGGCCCAGATGGTTAAGCCTCTGCCTTCGGCTCAGGTCACGATCCCAGCATCCTGGGATCGAGCCCCTCTAACATTCCCCTTGGATGTGCTCTCTTGCCCTCTCTGTCAAATAACTAAAATCTTTTAAACAAACAACAACAACAACAACAACAAACACAAATATTAACTCGTTTCGTGCCCACGACAACCCTGTGCCGTGAGTGTTATTCTCCCATTTATAGCAGAGAACACTGAGGCACAGAGAGGCTAAGCAAGCGGCCCAAGGTCACACAGCCATCTGGAGGCGGGATGGGATTCCACCCCCGGCTGTCCCGTGCCACACTTGTCTCTAAGCCCTGGGCAGGGAGGCGCCCCTGTACTGGCGGGGTCGTGACTGGGGGTTCTTGTCTGTCCTCCTCTCTGGGATGCGAGCTCTCAGAGGGGCGACTCCGTCCAGCGCACAGAGGGAGGTACTGACTGGATGATCACTGCAGAACTAAGGGAGGCGTGGGGCTCAGGACTGCCGCATCCCTTCCCGACCGCCCGAGCCCTCCCTCCGCGCTCTGCTGGGGGAGCTGTATTCGTGTCCAGGGTCTCCGGCCCCAGCAAACGGGATCCTCGGGGCGACACGGGACCAGGAGGAAACCCGGGCCTGGACAGTCAGACCGAGGAGAACCCGCTCGCGGCGGGGCACGCGCGCCACCTGGCGGCCGAGTCCCGCCAACACAGCGCCGCCGGGAGACCGGGAAGGTTTGCTCTGGGCGAGGTGGGATCGCGTCTGAAAGGGAGGTGCTCTCGGGAGTGGTCCCGGCGGGGGGTCTGGAAATCAGTGCGAGGCTGGGGGCCGTCTCCCAGTGGCTTCCAGACTTTTCTGACCGTCATGCACAGTAAGAAATCATTTCACATTAACATAGCTTCAGGAAACACCCCCCGAGCAGCATGATATTTTTTATTCTCTTCCTATCTCTAAACACAGATCAGAATATTTTCTTTCTTTTTTTTTTTAAGATTTTTATTTTTTATTTATTTGACAGAGACAGACACAGCGAGAGAGGGAACACAAGAAGGGGGAGTGGGAGAGGGAGAAGCAGGCTTCCCCCGCAGCAGGGAGCCAGATGCGGGGCTCGATCGCAGGATCCTGGGATCATGACCTGAGCCGAAGGCAGACGCTTAACCGGCTGAGCCACCCAGGCGCCCCTGATCAGAATATTTTCAATCAATTCCTGGGCTCTATAATGGGTACCCTGCTGCCTCATTTTTTCCCCAGCTCACACAGAAAGTTTATGATGGAACAAAGGTTAGCACCCAGGCTGGACTCCCTCCAAACCCAGGGTGATCTCTCTCCATGTTTGCTGCCTCAAAGGTCCGTGCTGGCCATCCCCGCCTTCCAGATAAGGAACCTGGGCTCAGAGAAGCAAAGACACCTGTTCAAGGCCACACAGCTCGGCTTTGCAGGGCCAGCCTCTGCCTCGCTTCTGTAGGAGAAAAACCACTAAACGCTCCCAATTTCCCTGTTGGGTAAAGCTTAATTTAGTCCTTTCTCTGTTTCAGCCAACATGAGTGAGCTACACTGGCCGCCTGTTTTCCTGTAATATACAATTTAAATCACGGACATTAAAAGCTTAGGCCTAGGGGC